>NC_056744.1:1329982107-1330014607 GCF_019279795.1 Protopterus annectens | reverse complement strand
GTTGGGCAATAGTTTTTGAGAGAACTTGTAGGTTTACTGTTAAGGAGTAGTATAATTCTTCATGTTGTTAGCCAGGTTGATGTCTGTTTGGGATGCGCTTAAAAATGGTTCTTACTCAGGGATAAATCTGTGTGCAAAGATATTAATACCTTTAGCCAGAAGTTAAGTACTGCATCTGAGTCTGGGGTTTCCACTTAGGAGCTTTTATTAATTTTGTTTCAGTTTCATGTCCTGTACATTTAAACTTCATATTCTTTCTTTTACTTCGATACATTCAGCATCTTTGTTATGTTCCACAAGGTCTTCATAGATGTTTCTCCTAAATGCGTTTATTTCTTCTTTTGTTTGGTAGTATTTTTATTCCTTTTGCTTTGTTTCCCCAATTGTCTATACAACCTTTTTTGAGTCAACAATGAACTGCTTATATCATACTTTGTGCTGATATCTTTAGTTTATTTGCAATAGTGTATGTTCTGTTCTAATAATTTGAATTGCTTTTATCAAGTCTATCTTTCTAAGTATTTTTGTTGATTTTTTCCCTCTTCTGTATTCTTCTAACAGTGACACCTGTTGTTGTAACAGCTTTATAGTTTTCTCTATTTGATACTTCCACGATGGCATTTGATTTCTTCTTTTCCTTTACTTATTGCCCCATTTTATGCAGTAAGACAGCTGCACAGTAATAGAACTTATTTACTTCTGTTACATCACATGATTTTCTGAGAACAGACTTGATTACTGTGCTCATTTTAACAACCTTATAACATTTTTGTTCTTATTTACTTTTTATAATCTATTTCTTTCATTGATCTTAATATTTCTATTAATCTCTATTAAATCAATCAACTCTTCCCTTAGATCATTTTTTTCTAAACTAAGGGCACTTTGTTTTCCATTTCCTGCAGGCATTCTACAGAAAGTTCCAGAACATCTTACTGTGACGTATTCTCATCAGCTTCATCCTGTGTCATCCACAACAATGACTGCATCAGATTTGCCACCATTTTCTGCTCTTTCCCTTGCTCTGCAAGTCCAACTGAACTTTTATACTGGTTTCCTATTGAAGGCTCCAAAGTATTTTCATATGGTAACTGATCAGATGGCTCCTGTTCCACTGGTTTCTCCTAAATTTGGGAACTCATTGTTCTGTCATGCTGTGATGTTACCAGATTTCGATTTTCTACACTAAATCCTTCACTTCACAGGTAATCCATAACTTCAGGTTCTATTTCTTTAACTTCACTATTACTAATCCTCTTTTCTACTTTTCCCTTTTTTTCTTACTTTTTGTGTTATAAAATTTACCATATCTGGATGCCTTTGCCTATATGTCTCTTCAAATATATTTGATGCTGCTTTTTGTCTTGATTAGATTTGCTTTCTCCTTTGTATAAATATTGCACCATATTACATCTCTTTTTCTTTCCATTGTCCATATTTCTTCTTCGGGTGTCTCTTGCTCCTCCTGTTTCTCCTTACTTTGGAGACTTGTTCCATTATGCTGTGGTATAACCTGTGTTAGACTTTCTACGCTAAATCCTTTACTTTGCAGATATTCCATAATTTCAGCTTCTATTTGTTTAACTTCTACTTTATTAATCTTCTGTTCTCGGTTTCCCCTTTGTGATCTCATTTTTTTAATTAGAAAATTTTCTTATCTGTGTGCCTTTGCCTATATTTTCCTTCAAATATTTTTTGGAGCTTTTCTATTGATTAGTTTGGCTATTTCCTTTGCATAAATATTGCACCATATCAGATCACTCCTTCTTTCCCATGTCCATGTTTCTTTTTTATACCTTTCAAAAATCTCTAGATTTTGTTCTTTACATTTTTACACTTCCTCAGTTGCTTCTTTTTCCAAATAGCCTAAGTTTTTTTGGTTTATATAATGTTTTTCATGAATCTGTTGTATTAATAAACACAACTTTGCATTTGAAGCTTTTGACAGTTTTTATTGTGCAAGTATTATTCCTTCCTCTATTTCCTCTCTTAATCTTTTTGTATATCTTCTATCTGGAAATTCTGGGCTTCTGGCATAATAGTAGCAGCACATAATTTCTTTCCTTCTTATCCTCAGTAGTCTACTATATCATATTTATGGCTCTTTTTTTGCCTTTTTTTGGCCTGTCATGTTTCTCTCTGTAGATAATCAGATCAAATCCTCTAAAGCTAGCTATCAAAACAGAATTGCAGCAGATAGTAAAGAAAACCACAAGGCCTTCTATAGTTATGTAAAGAATTTCCACAGCACTACCCAGATTTGCTCTGAGCTACTGCACAATGGTACCTCCTATAATGAGATAACAGATATTGCCAATATATTGGCCAACAGATTCAGTCCCAACTTTACCCCCCCTCCCAAGGGACCAGTAACAATGCCAGTAGATTGCCAGGCACCCAGTATTACTGCTGCACAGGTTAAAACAGCATTGTACAAGGCCAAGAATACAGCTTCTATGGGACCTGACAATATCCCTGGCTGTGTTGTACATGAACTACAGAGTGAATGGGCACCTCACCTGTGTGCCCTGTTCAAGCACAGCCTCACCTCAGGCTTTGTCCCTACCAAATGGCGCACTGCTACAGTCATTCCTCTCCACAAAGGAGGAGCGACTGCATGCTCGGGGAACTATCGCCCCATTAGCCTGATATGCAAAGCTATGGAACTCATCATCATGGACCTAATAAACAAGGATATACTGAATCTCCAAACTCTGGATCCCACACAGTTTGGTTTTGTGAAGGGTCGATCATGCCTGCTCAACTTGGTCGACTTCTTTGAGTCAGTCACCGGAGTTGTGGATGAAGGCAGGGTGATTCATACAGCCTACCTTGATCTGGCCAAGGCCTTTGATACCATTTCCCACTTGGGAATCATGGAAAAACTCACTAGGCTAGGCATCAACCCCTATATCACTAGGTGGGTTGCAAACTGGATCACAGGTAGAACCCACAGTGTGAAAGTATCTGACTCCAAGTCAGACTGCTGACCATTCATGAGTGGAGTGCTACAGGGTTTGGTGCTGGGTCCTCTCCTGTTTCGTATCTACTTCTCTGATGTCCAGGCCAACACAAAAGAACTCTGGCTGACAAAGTTCGCAGACGATTGCAAGCTGGGAGCTATTATTATTAACTCCCCGAGTGATGTTGACATCCTACAGAAAGGCCTCACTGAGACCATCGACTGGTGTCAAACCCATGGCCTTAAGCTCAATGCCAAAAAATGTGTTGTCATCACCTTTGAGAAAATCCCAGTTCCCATGAATTACCACATTGATGGTAGTCCACTGAACATAGAAAACATTATATGAGATCTGGGAACACAGGTTGACGGCAACCTCTCTTTTGACCACCACATTGCCATTGTGGTCAGAAAGTCCTTTTATGTGGCACATCTCATTACTAAGGGTTTTGCATTCAGGAAGAAAGAGGTCATTGTCTCCCTCTACTCCTCCCTCTTTAGGCCAATTATTGAGTACAATGTCCCATTTAGCATGTATCTCAATAAACACCTGCAACAATTGGAGAGGCCACAAAAGTACCTCACAAAGAGGATAATAAGCCTTAAATATTTGTCCTATATGGACAGACTAAAAAAACTCCAACTATTCTCTGTCTCATATCACCTACTTAGAGGTAATCTCTGCTTGACTTACAAACCCATGTCTGACCCAGCTCTGTTAGAAATGCTACATCTAAAAAAATCCCAATCCCTCTGCACCACACGCTCCAGAGACTTCAACCTCATTACCACGATCAACAGAACATGCTGGAGGGACAGGTTCATAACTCAGAGACTGCCCATGCTAAGTAATAGACTTCTCATACATGTCAAGCAGAGCACCTCACTGGCCCTTTTCAAGAGAAATCTTGATGAGTGGATGAGAAATAGAAAAATCACAGTGTTCTCTTCCTTCATGACTAAGCAGGCACACAGAGTTCCCTCTCATAATGACTAAGCGGGCACACAGAGTTCCCTCTCCTCATAACTAAGCAGGCACACAGAGTTCCCTCCCCTCATGACTAAGCAGGCATGCAGAGTTACATGATTTGCTGGAGGCTTAACCCTACCACAGCTCTTCACATTACATCTGCTTGGTTACAATTCAAGAGAGACAGTCCTTCACAAAGCAGGATTGGGAAAGGTCTGTACAGTTCCTAATTACAGTGTTTATTTGTTACAACAGAGTGAGTCTTTTATACCTATAATAATTATCTTTGGATATCTGGATATGTTAGTGAAGTTACGGGATACAGATTCTACATATCCCAGAAATAACGGACCATGTGCCGGGAGGTTTTATTCAGCATATAGGGAGTTCTTTCTGCTGAAGGCAAAAGGTGCATTTGACCCACCCTTTCTGCTCTTACCAAATCACTAGTCTTGAAGAAAAGTAATGCAGCACAATTGTTGAAATCCTTAACTTTCTCATCCCCTCAAAAATCCAGCCCAAGGCTGCAAAAAGAACCTTTTCCAGAAACCATCTTCTTCTAACAGGTACATACCACTGCAGAGCATCACAGAGAATGAAGGTACTGAATCTAATGAAGAAATGTACTTCTGTATCACTCATCTCCTATCCTAAGATGTTGAAAAGGTGTAATGTCTTAAGAGCAATCAGAGGCAATTACAGCAATAGCAGATGTCACAGACAAGGCAGCCCCCAGAAAAGTTAAGAACACTGTGTCAGGAACCCCAAGGAGGAAAAAGCAGACATATGGGTCCATAGGTGTTTACTAGGCTAACAACCACAACTGCCTTTTTAAGGCTAGCCATGCATCCCAAATCTCTGCCAAGTTCTGGTGCCCTTGACAGGTATAAGCAGAGGCTTGTGGGATTAAAGTTTTGCAAACTTGGGCCTAGAAGATAAACCATGTAGAGGCTACATATGTGTCAAACCAGGGATGAATTTCCTGTGCCCCATCCAATTGCTAAAGTTACACTTGAATTGGGTTAGGGAGGAACTCTACTTCATAAAGATGACAAGGCTGTTCCATAGACGGGGTAGTCTCTGGGATATATACCTGTCTCTCCAGTGCATCCTATTTATATCACAGGCAAGGATTAAGTCTTTAGAATGGGTAATCCTTGTGCTGCTTGTTTTGCAGATATACAGGAGGAACATCAGGGTGGAGTCAGACAATGCTTTGTATGCAGGCATAGATCTGCCCTCTACAGTAGGCAGATTACAGGGATAAAGATTTGAAGTCATCTGAATTAGACATTTTACTTTCACCCTGTATTTTTAAGTGATGAACCTCTGTGGATGTTACCATTGTTGGATGTGCCTGATTACGTACTTACCATATGGGACATTGAACTCAGTGATAGGTCTTATGAATGCTGAATACAGTGGGACAATAACCTCCTTGGACCTAGATTCCATATTTTTATTTATATGTTGCACAACACAGAATGATTTCCTCACTATTGTAGACACATGATGATCAAAGGCTAGCTTACTGTCTATGTGTGTCCTCAAGTCCCTGACTACTGGGGTATGTTGTCAGTGTGATATTCCTGAAAGACAATATTATGCAGTTCTTGACATTTTGCTTTAGTCAATGGTTGAGACACAAGTTATTTGTCTGTGTCAGCTCTTCCTGGAAAGTATTAGTGGCAGTGGAGGATTTTAAGACTGCTCATAATCTGCAATTGTCTTCATCTAAAGCCACAGAGAACACAAGGGCAGTGCAAGGCTATAATGCCTTCCACACATTTCACAGACAGGAACTACAAGTGTTGATGTCTTGATTTACATCAAAAATAAATATACCTCAACGCTGGTCAAACAACTTCTCCATGTTAGAATCACCATAGGTAAAATCATTGCATGTTGTAGGTCATTCCATGACCCAAGAAACTCATAACATGTATTTAGGCTTATTGGAAACACTCACCATCCAACCCAATACCATATTCATGGGCAACTTTAAATACCCCAGTGTTAACTAAGAATTACATAGGACACCAAACATGCAAGCACAGAAATTAATTTTGTAAACACAAACTCCCAGGACCAGATTGTCAATACACAGACCACGGAAGCAAACATACTGGATCTGGTCCTCACTAATATGTAAGAGTGCTGCATACCCCCTACTGTAATGTCTTTGCTGGTTAGGACAGACCACACAATGGTCTCCTTTGAAGTAAAATACAATCTGTAACCCCAGCTAACCTTGGAATGTTCAGAAACTACACTTAGGCTAATTTCTCACTATTAAGTGATAACTGGGCAAAATTTCAAGACCCCATAAACCCCGAGAACATTACTGCCTTGCAGAACTGCTCACAGAAACCCTATTACAAGCATGTCGATAGCTGCATAGAAGCAGCAATATTCACTAGGAAGAAGTACAGAACTAATTCAACAAACAAGCCAGCCTAGTGGAATCACAGCATCAATAGGATGTATAACAGAAGGAGGACAATCATGGCAAAAATTAGGAGGCATACCACCCAATTTCAAGCTAACCAAACAACTGACAGGACAAATAAAGTCTTCAAAGGCAATTTTGAGTTAAACTGGACGTCTCCTGCCAAACACAACCAGAAGGCATTCTTTAGTTATGTCTGCAACTCTAAAGGCAATACATAATTGTGTGTAGAGCCAATTATTAATGCAGTCACCTATACTGAGCCAGAAGATACTGCAAACCTACTGGCAGACAAATTCAGCTCCATCTTTACCCCTCTATCCTCCCTCAATCTCACCTTAGGAAATACCATCTGAGAAGGCTGTCAGCCCAGCCAGATAGAATTTTGTAGATAATTCTATGTCATTGTAAATATTAATATAATCCACAGGCATGTTTTTAAAATGTAAGAAAACTGTGTTCTAAACTTCAAAAATGTAACCACAGTACACCCTGTGGGAAGAAAGCTGATAAGTGAAGCATTTTGTGTCTGTTTGATGTCAAGCTCGGAGAAAGGATGTTTCTTTTTTTTCTTTCTATTGTCTTAGTACAAGAGTTAATTACTAGGTTTTATATGTAAAGTGTTCTTTATTGCTGTGGTTTCCTGGCAGGTGCAAGATTACAAACACATGTTAAATTCTGAGTTCTGTGTGCCTGGGAAACTTCAGCAGAGGTGTCAGAAATGATGTAATGTGAAATGACTCAGCAGTAATGTGTACATGAATTTAAGACTATCTCAGAGAGAAAGATCTGAGCATTTTGGATTTTATCTAAAGCTGACAACAACTCACCAGGCACTTGCTTTGCTCTGTATGGAAGTAGTATTTAGAACCATGATTTATCTTAGAGTTAGATAGAAATATAAGCAGATTAGCCTAGCTGTTTTCTATATTTAAGTCAGACTATCCTACAATATTGTTTTAAAAGTTTCCTGTGATCTCTGAACTCTTGATTAGCACTGCGTTGAATTGATGAGATCTGTCTTGAGCTTTTATAATTTATTATTAAATATTTTAAACCTTTCAGCTGTGGCTGTTTTGTGTAGAGATACTTTAAGCTCTAGAGTGTATTTGGTAATACTGTCCAAACCACTCCAATAGTCTTGCTGCTCAGTCACACTTACTATTTGGATAACTGTAATGGTACACAGTGAAACTGGTCACCCTTTGGGAAGGGCCTTATAGTAGCTGATAATAGTGGTTGGTGGCAGTGATTTCTACCTTATAGTCTGGAGAAAAGGGAGCATAGCTGGACAACCTGTGCCAGCCTTCCCCAGGAGTGTCTGCATGTTTGTATATAACTCATATCTCAAAGTGTTTGCGTGTCAGCTACTTGGGCAGGGACACAAAGCACTGGTTGGACAGAGAGGGTGCTAGAGGTTTTGGCTTGACTGCTAGGCTGAGATCTGTACCCTATAGCTGTGCCAGTGGGGAGTCTTATGGGGGATCTGGAGAGAAAGGGAGCATACTGACTGTGATCTCTGTGTGCACTTAAGGGAAAGTGTACTTTACTGTGTGTATTAGTTATCCTTTTCTCTTCTATGAGACAACCTCTCTGGTGTTAGTGGTGAGGATTGAGGCTTTTTGATTGCTGGGCCAGGGCACGGTCATCACAAGGGTTTGGCAGTGGTAGGATCTACTTCACACTAATTGGCTTGTAGTGGTGTGGGTAGAGTGAATTCCTGTAGCCTTTGTACAGTGATCTCTAAAAGTGTTTGTACTCTAAAACAGCCACGCAGTGTATATTCAGAGTTCAGATCACAATTGTTTTATTTCTTTTGTTAGCTTAGTGTTAGTCAGGGTGAGCAGGCAGCATGTCAGCAGAAGAGTATGGAAAGCTGAGAAGGAGCCAGCTGGCGGAGATGTGCCAGGCTAGGGGACTGGTGCATGGAAACCTGACTAAAGTAGACCTGATTGCAGCATTGGTTACAGCTGCATCAGAAAATAGCAGCCTGGAGGACAATCAAGACTGACGGTGGAGATACAATATCCTCAGAGAATGGACAGCTCAATCTTTCTGCAGTGGACTTAAAAATCCAGCTGGAGCTAAAGAGACTTGAGTTGGAGGCCTGGCATATGGAACTAGAAGCAGCTGAGAGAATGAGGAGCCTAGAAGCTGAAGAACAGGAATGGCAGAGAAAGCATGAGAGGGAAATGCTGACTCTTCGCCAGAGTCGTGGAGGTAATGGGGAAGGGAGTAACTGCACCCCAGAAGCACAAAAGGTCAGGAAATTTCTTTCACAGTTTAAAGAGGGAGATAATTTTGGTAGCTTCATTCACATGTTTGAGCCGGTATGTAAACAGTATGATGTTGACCAAAGGCTCTGGCTAAGGTTCCTGACCCCCTTACTCCATGGTAAAGTTGTAACTTCTTTAGCAAAAATGCATGCCACTGACTGTTTTGATTATACTGCTGTAAAAAGACATTTGTTAGAATGTTTTAATACCGGAAATTTATAGAAAAAAAGTTTCGTGAGCATAGATACAAGGCAGATGAAAATGTATGTGAATATATTGTTGAACTGAGGACCTATTTTCATAGCTGGGTAAGTGGATGTCAGGTCACCACTTCTGAAGGGCTGGCAGACCTTTTGGTAAAGTAACAAGCCCTTAGCACTTTGCCTGAGGACATGAGGATCTGCTTAGCTGATAAACTGTGTGCTACTTCAGAGGAGTTGAGGAAGAAGGGAGACCTATACCTAGCAAGCAGGGCAGCCCTGCACAAGAAAGGGACCCCCCAGTACTGCTCAAGGGTCTAAAGGAATCCATGGTGGACAGCACAGACTGCCCCAACATAATCCACCAGTAGCAGTGATAGCCACTAGTCCAGGTACATGTCCAGGAGTTAGGGTTAAATGTTCTGAATGCAACCTGTGGGGCCATGTAGCATACAGATGTCCATGGAGGCAAGGTGGGGAACCAAAGTTGGGGGAGCCAGTAAGTGGGGAAGACAAAATGCCAACAGTGGGTTGTCTTGAGACATAGTCACACAGAATCAGATGCTTGCCCCATGCCTAGGACAGATGAGGCCCTAGAGCAGCTGGGTGAGGCTAAGTATCTTACAACCATTGATCTTACCAAGGGTTACTGGCAGGTGCCCTTGACTCCCAGTGCTAGAGAGAAGTCAGCCTTTGTGACTCCTTTTGGCTTGTATGAGTTAGCAAAGATGCCCTTTGGGATGAAGAATGCCCCAGCAACTTTCCAGAGGCTGGTAGATCATATCTTAGCAGGAGCAGGAGGGTTTGCCATTGCTTACATGGATGATATTGCTATCTACAGCCATTCCTGGCAATAGTACCTTCAGCATGTTAGGGAGGTGCTGGGCAGACTACAGAGGGCAGGGTTGACCATTAAGCCGAGCAAATGTTAGGTGGGTATGGCAGAGGTCTCCTACCTAGGACATAGAGTGGGGAGTGGTAAGATAAGGCCAGAACCTGCCAAAGTGGAAGCTATTCAGGCATGGCCTGCATGTGTTACCAAAAAGCAGGTGAGGGCATTCTTAGGGACAGCAGGGTACTACAGAAAGTTTGTTTCTAGTTATAGTACCATAGCTGCTTCCCTCACAGACCTGACAAGGAAGAACAGGCCAGATAAGGTAGTGTTGACCCCAGCATATGAGCAGGCATTTCAGAAGCTTAAGGAAGCTTTGGGAGGACCCCCTGTGTTAGCCAGTCCAGACTACAGCAAAGACTTTGCTGTGCAGGTGGATGCTTCAAACTATGGGGTGGGGGCTGTACTTAGCCAGATTTCTTCAGAGAGAAAAGAGCACCCAGTGGATTATCTCAGTCGTGGGTTCCAACCCGGGGAGGAATGCTATGCAGCGGTAGAAAAGGAATGTCTAGCCATAGTGTGGGCACTACAAAAACTTCAGCCTTATTTGTATGGAAGAAAATTCACTGTGATGATAGATCACAGCCCTCTAACATGGTTAAACAGAGCCAGTCAGCAAAATGCCAAGTTGCTAAGATGGAGTCTGGGGTTGCAAGCATATGATATGTCAGTGCAGCACCGCAGTGGGAGTAGCAATGCCAATGCAGATGGGCTCTCAAGACAGGGAATGGGGTGAGGTGCATCCAGATAGACCTGACACTCTCAAGCGATGTTTCTCAAGGGGCACTTGAAAAACTTGCTTGAGTTCCCCAGGGGGGAGAGATGTGATGAATGGGGAGAGATGGGCGAAGGCTGCCAGCCTAGTCAAATAGAATTTGATACATAATTCTATACTCTGTATAAATAAATGTAAAATAGAGGCTTGTGTTTTAAATGTAAGAAAACACAATAAAATGTGAACTTCAAGATTGTTGCAACATTGCCATCTGCTGTAAGGAAAACCAAGCCAAGTATTTCAAATGTGTCTTTTTAAGTTAAAAAGATCTTATGAATCTCTTTAATGTTTTGCAGTTTGGCTCCAGTGTGGCTGGATGAAGGTTTCAGGCCCATTGTTTTAAGGCTAAAGTTTATGACCAAAATTTAGATGTGGAAGGTGCTTTATTGCTCGAGTTACTGCTAGAATGTATATGTGAAATGCCTTGTATTGTTGTAAGTTTCTGAGTAGGTGTTAGATTGCTAAATAATGCACTTTGTGGCCTGAGAACTCAGACCAGGTGTTAAGATGATGCAATATGAATACTGGGAAAACCTAAGTGTCAAAAATGATATAATTTTGGCAGGGCCTTGGAGACATGTTTGTTAGTAATGTTGAAATACTATTTTTCACAAGAGACTGAAAACATTTTGACTTTGGACATCCAACTTACCAGCACTCTGCCTTATGCTCACATGTAAGTTTTAGCACTGTGACTTCTTGTAGGAATAGTTAAATCTAGTAAAGATTAATTAGGTATTTTTCTTTGAAATCAGACCTGTCCTACTGTATTATTTTAAGTTTATGTGTGATCTCTGAACTCTTAGATATATGTGTGGTATAGAAGTTTTGTCTTGTGTTTTAATTATTTATTATTAAATATATTTAAAACCTTCACCTGTGGCTGATTTGTGTAGAGATAAACTAGAGTACATTGCATATTTATAAAGGTTATTGTAATAGGCAACTCTAAAGTAAGCCTTGATTGTTAGTCATACTACCATTGGATAATAATGTTGCACAGTAATAATTGGACACCCTTTTAAGGGCCTTTTAGTAGCTGATATTATTAGTTGGGTGGTGGCAGTAATTACTACCATATGGTCTGGGTAAATGGGCACACCGGGAGAATCTGTGTCAGCCTTTCCCAGGAGTGTCTGTGTGGTTGTATAACCTCTTCTCAAAGTGTGTGTGTGGTGTGTCAGCTACTTGGGCAGGGACACGAAGCACTGGTTGGACAAAGAGGATACTGCAGGTTTTAGCTTGCCCAGCTAGGCTGAGACCTGGACCCTATAGCTGTGCCAGTGGGGAGTTTTACTGCGGACCTGGTGAACAAGGGAGCAACCAGCCCCAGACTGACTGTGATCTCTGTGTCCACTTAAGGGAAATTGTACTTTACTGTGTGTATTAGTTATTCTTTTCTCTTCTATGAGACAACCTCTCTGGTGTTAGTGGTAAGAACTGAGGCTCCTTGATTGCTGGGACAGGGCACGGTCATCACATATTTATCTGTAGTTTGTTAACCAGGAAAATCCATTGGGCCAAAATGAGACCGTTTTCAATGGAGGCGTATGGAGAGAAGCTCCATATACAATTATTAAAAAGCTTATATCAACAAAGTTAAGTACAATACAATTTTCAATACATATACATACAAAGCTAATATCAACAAAGTTAAGTACAATACAATTTTCAATACATACACACACACATATATATATATATATATATATATATATATATATATATATATTGCTAAACTAGACTGTTGTCATAAACTCCAATGTAAAAGATGACTTTGTATTCCTATTAAAACCAAGAAAACAAGTTTCAAGATTGTATGGATTGTTTAAAACAGTTTACTAAGTAAAAAACAAAAGATTCCCTTCTCAAAGCTTTGCCAAATCTAAGTTATAAAAGTAATAAGTAATACACCTGGAGCAGAATTCTATTTAAACACTCTCCCCTTGCAGAGATTTTTGAGAACTGTTGTTAGAAATAATGATGAAATGAAGCAAAACAATGGCCAAGAAGGAGTAAGCTAGCAGCAATGATCAAATCCCCCGAAAGACAAAGCCATCCTACATGAAGGCTTCTCCCAAACAAATAACTAGTGCTAGAATCATGAAATAAAGATAAATGTCAAAAACGGGTTATTGTCTCCTTTAGAAAGTTGAGTACGACATTGACAACACACCCCTAAGAGCTGACCCAGTAGTTTAGGATTTAGTAACTTTTGTGGACACTTGATCCAAATTCTATTAGGAACAGATCAAGAAGAAGCAAACTTTGGGACATTCTACACATTCAGAAGATTCAACTTGCTTTTACAAATACAGCATCTAGAGAAATAGAGAGTAAAGATTGCAGCTATTTGATGAAAATGCACAATAATCATGTAAAAGCAGATTATAAGCTAATAAAAGAATATGAGATCAACTTGCAGACCAAACATATTAAGTAATTACAAGAACATTCTTTAAAATTGGGTACAGTTTCTAACGTCTCATATAATATTCCAATATATTTCATATAAATTCACACTAGCTGTTAATGTTTGACTTTAAAATGAGCACCAGCTATTTCATCAACACATCTAACCCCCCTACCAAGAAAAAAAAGCTTAAATATTCCAATTTATTTCACACAAATACACACTAGCCAGCCCTTAATACCAGACTTTAAGATAAGCAAATGGAGAGAATAAGTTCTTATAGCAGAGCTAGCCACCCCAACCTCCCAAAAATTAATTTATTTCACACAAATGCACATTAGCCAGTCTTTAAAATAAAACCAAAACCAAAAAGCACTTGAAGGAAATAAGGCTCCAGGCGTACGTCCAGTCTTTAAAATAGTATGAAAATGACAACCTTCCCACCTCAAAAAAGTGTAAATATTCATATGTATTCACACAAATGAACCTTAAGGGTGGAATTTAAACCAACAAAGTAAAAAAAGACAAGTTACGTTCATTCATAGCACAGCTGACAACCCCACCCCCCAAAAAAATAAAAATAATCCACTTTATTAACACAAATATTTACTTGCTAGCCTTAATGGCAAAATTTAAACTGAGCAAATGGCAAGTTACTTTAACCCACAAATCAGTTAGCTAGCCCTCCACCCCAAACAAAACAAAAAGAGGGTAGAAGAGTACAATGAAAAAAAAAACTAACTATCCAGTTTCAAAATATTTAAACACACACACACACACACACACACACACACACACACACACACACACACACACACACACACACACACACACACACACACAATAGCCTAGCCACCATCCCTCTCTTCTCCAAAAATAAGAAAGAACATCTAGTTATATTCACATTAAACAAAATGCTTACCTTCCATCCAGTAGTCCATAGTACCCTAGCTGATTCATCTCCTGTAATTAATCCAATGCACTGAGTTTAATTAAACAAACAAAAAAATTTTCTACTGCAGAACTGTTTACTGTATTGTACTACTATACTACTAGAAGGCTGCTGTGAATTTGAAAAATAACAGTGGTTCTCTCCAGTGTAGTTCTTTGCGAGTTTCCTCCAATCCTGTAACATGTTTTCACTCATGGACTCATGGACAACAGACACACACAGGAAGAAGAAACAAACCTCAGGATTCAATAAGCTGTTTTCTCTGTGCAGGAATAGCGTAGCAGCTCCTGCACAGAATATGGTCACAGAGCGATCCAATAAACAAGGCTGGGAGCGTGCATGATCCTGCTAGCAGTATTCTTGCATGGACACCCCTGAATAATGCTAATTACCTCATTTGCTGGTGAAAACCATGCAAATTAGGTGAATTAGTGATTAAGTAAACAGGCAGGCATCTGTGCAAGAACAGTGTGAGGTGCAGAAATGTATTCAGCTACTAGCCAAATGCATTTCTGCAAAAATCAAAATGGAGGCATGACAGCTCAAAGTAAAGCATGCATTATAATCTTTAGGCATGCTAATTGTCATGGAAAAGTGTTCCAAAATTATAAAAATAAAAGTTTTTTTAGGTCAATTCCGACCGTTTAAGCATAGGGCAGTGGTGCACAAATGGGATTGTGCCAGAAAAAAAAAAAAAAACGTGAAAGGCAATTTTAAGTGAAATCTACATTTTGCCATTATTGTCAATAGCATGTAGAATTAAAAGAATAACAGGTAACACTGGTTGGTAAGGAGGAAGGCTGTGGAGTAGTAGTGTAACCAGGGAATAAGGTAGTGGGGTATACAAATGAGAAAATTTTACTGAATCACTAAATGGGAGACCAGTCTCTAGCTGCACTTAATCGTGTAAGAGCTATAAGACAGTGGTTTAAGCAGGAGAAGCAGCTGACATGAAAAGGGAGTGTGTCATGCTTGGTGTAAGCACATTGGAGCTTCACAGCTCCCATTTGAGCTTAGCTAAGCACAGCTAAGCAAGGGTGTGTGTCTGAAACTGTATTGACTTATTCCATGGAATGAAGAGCATGGTCACATCTAGGGGAGGGACATTTCTGCTGCAAAGTGTTTACTTTAGCTAAATGTGTTTGCGCGGTGCACACCAGGACTAAAAAAAATGGAAATAGCAGAAGTGTTTACATTTGAGCACCAGATTTGTGCGGCGTGCCTCAGGGCTTAAAAGGGGCAGAAATAGGAAGGGGGAAAAAAAGGAAATACCAGAATAAAAGCAATTAAGTACAAATAAATAGCAAGCAGGCAGAATGTATTATAGCCAGCCAATCATACAGGCAGCATCTGCAGCACAACAGTATAAACTGGGCAAACACCTTTCAGTCTGTTTTTTTTCCACAAACTCTGCACCACTGGTGTACACATGTGGGGGAATTTTAACTAAAAAAATGTTAAGGGCTGCCATTGCTTTGATCTATCAGTATGTGCTAGAGGCTGAGGGCAGTGAGGAGGATAATGCTTATAACTGCCCCAGACTAAGGAGGAGGAGAAGAGAGTTCAGACCCAGGGTAACCTACCAGGGGCTATATGATCTGGAGATAGTAGAGTGCTACTGGGTGGACAGAGAAATACTTCAGCAAATTATAGAGCTGTGCTGGCCTCAACTCAGACCCAGATCCAACAGGGGGAACCCATCCCAGTGGATATCAAGGTATGTGTAACCTTAAGAATGCTAGCTACAGGTACTTTCCAAAGACCTACTGGGGATATGATGGGGGTCTCATAGGGATCTGCATCCAGGGCAGTCCACCAGTTCCTGGATGCCATACTATCACATGCTGGTGAGAACATTTACTTCCCCAACACTCGTGAGGAGAGGACCAGCAATATGCGTCTCTTCCACCATGTAGCAGACTACCCAGAGGTACTGGGAGCAATAGACTGCATGCGCATCCACATCAAAGTACCAAAAGAACAGGTTAGGGTCTACATAAACCACAAGAGCTTCCCCTCAATCAACTGTCAGGTCATGTGCAATGCATAGGGTATTATCATGAATGTGTGTGCTGGCAGCCCTGAATGCTATCACGACTCCCACATCTGGCATTCTTCACAGCTGTACCAGGCATTTGCCAGTGAGGACATCTCATGTGGCCATCTGGTGGCAGATTCTGGCTATGCACTGGAGGCGTGGATGATGGCATCCATCAGAAATTCACACACACCCAATCAAGAATGTCATAATGAGGCACTCGCACAAATCAGGATCATTATAGAGCATGTGTTTGGGATGCTCAAGTCATGGTTCCGCTGCCTTGGCATATCTGGTAGAGCCTTGTAGTACTCTCCAGTCACATGTGCAGACATATTCTTTGTATGTGTCATGCTACACAATATGATCCTGAAAAAAAAACAGCTGCAGCAGGAACAGCATGGGGAAGGGCACACAGCCCCCTACCATTGCCAAGGTCCCCACAGGCACAGAGGGACTCGGAGGAGGAACTCCCTGAGCCTGCTCCTGTAGGCAGATGGACGCGTGCCCATTATCCCCAGACTTTGGCTAAGAGGCAATGGATAGCACACACACTGGCACTGTAGGGACCCAGGGACTGACACGTCTCTCTGACTTGCATACACAGTAAAATGGATGACACACACATCACACTACCTGTAACTCATCATGTATAGGCAGTGGACTGTGTGCATGTGACATAGGAAGCCCTCAAGCACCATCCTCACAACTGCCGCAGACACAAGGTATGTCAGTCTTCTTAACAATAAATGAATGGATTAGTATGTTCTGGTAGCATATATATGGTATTGCTGCATGCATGCAAGGGAATGGGGTGGCCTACTGGGATAGCAGCAGACAACTGACAGTCACCCGAGACACCAGGAAATGTCTGCCAAATACTGGCTTCCCCAGAGAATGCAGTAGTCCCTTAGATGACAATTCTCATTGCAGCATATGTGGGGGAGGCTAGCAAACTGGGAGGTCATAGGTCACATGCATGGATGTCAATGTGTGGGTCCCATACTCACCCCACAGCTTCACCCAGCAAGTCGGCTGTAGAAAGCCATAAAAAACTGTCTAGCAAAGGCCCACAAATGGGGACAATGATGAAATATTCCCTACAGACTTACACAGTGATAGCATAGCAGGTGTTGCAATTGCAGTAAGGTTCTGAAGGGTAAGAAGACTGAAACTCAAATGTATGCCATTACACTCTGACCTGTGGACTATACTGATATGCCTGAAGTCCCCATGACAGGACACAATACTATGCTAAATGGATCCAAAATGTAAAGCAAATATCAGCACAGTCTGTGCAAATGTGTACAGTTGACAGGTGTGCCTCCCCCATACATATTCTTACTGAAATGCAGTAACATGTATGTTTGCAGGGAAATAGCAGCAGATGACACATTGCCAGCCCTGTCCCAGTACACACGAAAACATGTTGCATGTCCACAATATGCAGGGGTCAAGGAGCTATGTGTATGTGTGGTTAATACTGTCAGGATCTGGCCAGCACTTACTCCTGGCTGTTGTGTTGTAGTGGCCCAGGTACAGTGCTGTCTTTGACAGGGCCCTGTGCAGATAAATGCAGTGCCAACTATTATGCATGTCAGCTACATTTACTGCTCTGCCACTGGCCTACCTGGAAGTCACAGTGCTATGTGAATATACTACACATATAATGGACATGTCTGCACAGTAGAATGCACTCTGTACCCACACCCAAACCTTCCAACCTCTGATAGCAAGACATCTGGACAAGGTCATAAATAAAAGTGGGACAAAGGCACAATGATAGGCATGTGTTGTAAATATTGCCCTTACATACTGAGAAAGTTGGCAGGATGAGGGGTTTGCATTAGTGGGAATTGTCTGAAGGTTATGTAGTCTGAAACAGTAATGTCTGTCATGATTTTGTAACATTAGTCTTCAATTATAAGCAACTAACTTGCCATAGAGATGAAACCTCTAGGAAAACACCTGGACAATCTGCCAAAAAATGTACAGTTGAGAGGTATGGCCGCACCAGGATATGACATCTCAGGTAATAAAGATACCACAGAAGCAGGAGATCCCCAGCCAGTATATCACCAGGTTGCTGGACTGTTACATAGCATCATCAGTCAACTGGCTGTAGCCACACCTCCAAAATGGCCTTGTTGGGAAAGAATGTACATAGCTGGGCTCATAATATTGGTTTGTGCATCATACATTTTGTATTCCTGGGGTAAAGCATTGTGATGATCTGAGGATGTCTGTCACTAGGTTATGACACACTACATTGCAGTATCAGACCACAGATATGTTAGAAAATGTCTGCAAAACAAACCCTGTACTCCTAGGAAAGTCCTGTTTACTCCTTAGAGGTATGGCTGTAACACAAAACCCTGAGCTGTAGTACACCTATCTCTGGAATGGAGCCCCTCTCTCACTATAGAAGGTCACACTGGGCATGCTACTACACTTACAGAATCACAGGCCATGTCACAAGCCATGCTGGAACCCACATTGGACTATATGACTGTATTGTGTATATAGAGCAGACAGTGTATCTCACAGCTGCTAAAGGTGAACTGGAAAGCAGAAAACAATGAATAAAAATGGGGAAAGCTCAATTAAAAATCACTTGCAGCCAATCATGAGGTCACTTTCAGGTCAATGCCCTTTTTGTATCCTATCAGCTGCCAGCCAAACAGGATGTTTAAAAGTAAACACACCTTCTCAATGTCCAGTGGTAGGCCTTCTAGTCTTTAGAATGGGTCGTAGTGGTTGTTCCCGTTCCACTATATGATCTGATGAAGGATATTTCTAAAAGAGCTTATCATATAAAACTAAGGGGATTTTATTCTATTTTACTTGTTTTGTGTCCTATTAAAGGAATAATCATTCGTGGTGGTGCCATTGGTGTGCATGTGTATAGGATGACATATTTTGAGGACCATCCAACCACAACACTTCCCAGTGCTCTACTTTAGCAGTCCTGCTGACATCATTCCCCTTATAAGCACCTTTGGGAAGTCATCATCTCTGTAGTGTGTGCGATAACTGTGTAATACTATAATACAAATAACTAGATAGATAGGGGTTCTACACTCACGTCTGGCAAATGTGTGTGTGTGTATAAGTGTATGTGCAAGAGTGCTATCTGTGTTATGTATCTAGTGCTATCATTCATAAGACTGTGCAGGTAGGGGCTGTGCCCAGCCCTTCATCAGCTGCCCCATGTACAGGACTATGACTCTGTGTGCACTACAGAGGCCAGACATGCATATGAGATAGCAGACACACATGCTGGTGATTGGCAGGTTAGACTAACACAGGCTTACCTGTTCCAGGAATACATACCCCAAACCTATCATACACAGTACCAGGCAAACCCTCATCAACTGCATGATGGTCGAATGGCTGTGACAGAAATGGCAAGGGCAACAGGTGCTGATAGCTGAATCTGTTGCAGTGAATGTAATGGCTAAGCTGTTGAGGGACCTAGTGCCAGTACTCAGGTAATCTCATCTGTATGTGTGGGCCTGCAGGCCTATGAAACACCCAGGTGACATGTATGTGGGCTAGGTTGCTGTGTTAAGGGTATGTATGCAAGGTCACACTGTCTGCCACAATTACCCCTCATACATTGTTGCATGTAAACACACCTGGTAAACATGTACAGCTGTACCTTGGCTATAATAAGGTGACTGTGTTACCACTCCACCTTACCCAACATTGCTACTGCCAGGAGGCCCACAGCCTGCAGACACACAGACACCTGGAACACAACCAGAATACAGTATGTGACACTACAGTCAGTCAGCAGTACTAACAGCAATAGTGCATCATGATTAAGAAGGTACATACACCTCAATGTGTATCCATAACTACTGCCAGTGGACAGCACCTTACACAGCATGACAATGCTACACTGTACCACAGTCACCCTGTGCAACTGCCCCATATGAGCATGTCTGTGCATCGACGGTATGGATAACAGGGTGGTGCCATATGTATCATCACATGCAAAGAGTGTAGTGTCAGATTGCCAGAGGCCTATGCTGAGCCATATTGCTGACATTGTGTGTGTGTGTGTGTGTGTCTCTGGAGGGGTGATGTTCAACTGGGCCATGCAGAGGAGCTGTGCATGTCTGGTGGTGACTGGCCTGGGATAGGGATGTGTGAGTGTTTGTCTGCACACTTGCAAGCAATTGGATGCCCAACACAGTCTATGTTGGACAGCTGTGGACCGTACATGGCAGGATGTAAGGTTCACCATCTCCTGGCAGGGATGCAGTAACTGGCTCTGTCAGGAGTATCACTGGCATCACCAGACCCAAAGACAGATGCAGTACTACTCTCTGATGGTGACTTCTATCTGCTGGACCTGTGTCCTGATGTGATTGGCCAGGACAATGTGCATATGGCCTGCTCCAGTGTGGTGTGGACAGCACCCTCCCTTCAATAGTGCAATTGGTACCGCCACAATATGACTGTGAATGTACACGGCCATGAGGGCTCACAGCTGATCATGTCAGTGACCTACATCCACTTGGCCAGTGCCCCAATCCCACCACATGCTTGAGCACAGACAGTGCACGGTTGAGCAGTGACAATGTCTCACCCCACTGCCTATCCAGAACATTGGCAGGATGACGTATGGCATCACAACTGCCATGGATGTTGCCATGCATGGCAGGGAGAGCTGTATGCATGACCCTGAGCATCTGTCTGGTGTTGCAGTCAGTATACACCTGTGGCTCCATGATGGACCATAGCATGCATCTGGTGACACCTGCTGTGGCACTTGCGACAGGGGCTTGTTGGGCAGCAGTCCTCTGTTGAGCACCTTGTCCATCTGCCTGTGTGTGACCGTGCCTGCTCTCTGCCTATGGCTGGTGTCTACACTCACACTCAACATACACACCACACTAGCCTTTCCATGCCAGTTTCCTTATCCTGTCCACTATCCATGTCTGCTGGGGACTGGGCATGTGTGGGCATACTGACTGTCTGCGGGGACATGATGGGTGAGAGTGGGATGCAAAACAATGGCATGGGTCCAGGCACCGACGACCCCACCTGTGCCTCACTATGACCACCATCTTCATGGGAGTCCGCTAAGACACTGACATCAGGTTGTGAGGGGAGGGACACCAACCCCTGTGTTTACCTGCAAAGGGAACATAACATATATAAAGTAGTACCCTGCAGTATTATGTTTGCTAAGATATATATCTACACACACACACACACATATATATATATATATATATATATATATATATATATATATATATATATATATATATATATATATATATATATATATATATATATATATATATATATATATATATATATATATATATATATAAAAGAGTACTACGGATATATAATTTTCCTTTATGTTAAATGACTGTCATGCATGATATGTTTGTTAAAACATTACAAATCCCTTCAGCTCTACAGCTCAGATGCTGTACAAGTATGTTGCTATGATTGTAGTGCATAGAGTCCTGGGTTCCAGACTTGGCTGTGATGGCTTAATGTTAAATGACCAGGCACTGGGTGGCAGTGAAAAGTTACCAAATAGCTGGATAACTACAGCAGAGCTAGTAAGGGAGATGGCTAGAAAGGTGCTTGGTATGACATCTGGACAGAGGAAGGATGACAAGGATACATGGTGGTGGAATGAGGAAGTACAGGGAGAATACAAAGAAAGAGGTTGGCAATGAAGTGGGATTGTCAGAGAGATGAAGAAAGTCGACAGAAGTATAAGGAGATGATGTGCATGGCAAAGAGAGAGCTGGCAAAGGCTAGGGATAAGGCATATGAAGAGTTGTATGAAAGGTTGGACACTAAGGAGGGAGAAAAGGATGTGTACCGATTGGCTAGACAGGGGGACCGAGCTAGGAAAGATGTGCAGCAGGTAAAGGAGATAAAGGATAATGAGGGAAACATACTTACAAGTGAGGAGAGTGTGTTGAGCAGATGGACAGAGTACTTTGAGGGGTTGATGAATGAAGAGAATGAGAGGGAGATAAGGTTGGATGATGTGGGGATAATGAATCATGAAGTGCAATGGATTAGCAAGGAGGAAGTAAGGATAGCTATGAAGAGGATGAAGAATGGAAAGGCTGTTAGTCCAGATGACATACCCGTGGAAGCATAGAGGTGTTTAGGTGAAATGGCAGTGGAGCTTTTAACCAGATTGTTTAATGAAATTTTGAAAAGTGAGAGGATGCCTGAGGAATGGATAAAAAGTGTTTTGGTACCGATTTTTAAGAATAAGGGTGATGTGCAGAGCTGTAGTAACTACAGAGGGATTAAACTGATCAGTCATAGCATGAAGTTATGGGAAAGAGTAGTGGAAGCTAGGTTAAAAAGAGACATGATTATTAGTGATCAGCAGTATGGTTGCATGCCGGGAAAGAGCACTACAGATGCAATGTTTGCTCTGAGAGTGTTGATGGAGAAGTACAGAGAAGGTCAGAAGGAGTTGCATTGTGTTTTTGTAGACTTAGAGAAAGCATATGACAGGGTGCCTAGAGAGGACTTGTGGTATTGTATGAGGAAGTCAGGAGTGTCACAGAAGTATGTAAGAGTGGTACAGGATATGTACGAGGGTAGTGTGACAGCAGTGAGGTCTACGGTGGGAGTCATGGGTTCATTTAAGGTGGAGGTGGGATTACATCAAGGATCAGCTCTGAGCTCTTTCTTATTTACGAAGGTGATGGACAGGTTAACAGATGAGATCAGACTGGAGTCCCCGTGGACTATAATGTTTGCAGATGACATTGTGATCTGTAGTGAGAGTAGGGAACAGGTGGAGGAGACCCTTGAGAGATGGAGATATGCTTTTGAGAGAAGAGGAATAAAGGTCAGCAGGACTAAGACAAAATATATGTGCGTGAGTGAGAGGGAGGATAGAGAAATGGTGAGGATGCAAGGAGTAGAGGTGGTGAAAGTGGATGAGTTTAAATACTTGAGATCAGTAGTTCAGAGTAATGTTGAGTATGGAAGAGAGGTAAAGAAGAGAGTCCAGGCAGGATGGAGTGGGTGGAGAAGAGTGTCAGGAGTGATTTATGACAGACGAATACCAGTAAGAGTGAAAGGGAAGGTCTACAAGAGGGTAGTGAGACCAGCTCTGTTATATGGGTTGGAGACAGTGGCATTGAGAAAAAGGCAGGAGTTAGAGCTGGATATGGCAGAGTTAAAGATGTTAAGATTTGCACTGGGTGTGACGAGGGTGGACAGGATTAGGAATAAGTATATTAGAGGGTCAGCTCAGGTTGGAATGTTTGGAGACAAAGCCAGAGAGGCAAGATTATGTTGGTTTGGACATGTGCTGAGGAGAGATGCTTAGTATATTTGGAAAAAGATGCTAAAGATAAAGCTACCAGGTAACAGGAAAAGAGGAAGGCTTAAGATAAGGTTTATGGATGTGGTAAGGGAGGACATGCAGGTGGTTGTTGTGACAGAGCAAGATGCAGAGGATAGGAAGAAATGGAAGCAGATGATCCACTGTGGCAGCTCGTAATGGGAACAGCCGAAAGAAGATGATGATGATGATGATGATGATGACGATGATGATGAATGCATGATATGTTTGTAAAAGCATTACAAATTCCCACAACTCAAATGGTGTAGTGGTACGTTGCTATGATTGTAGTGCACAGGGTCCTGGGTTCCAGACTTGGATGAGGTAACTTAATGTTAAATAACCAGATTGCATGATATGTTTGTAATAGGATTACACATTCCTACAGCTGCGATGGTGTAGTGGTACGTTGCGGTGATTGTAGTGCACAGCATCCTGGGATCCATACTTGTCAGGGCTGATTATTTTCTTGCTGGGTAGAACAAGGGCTAATGAAGACAGAGTGATTAAGGCACTTTGAAGCAGTTGTGTTCTGCATGGTTTTGCAGGGAGCTAAGAGATGCTAAGCCCTCTTAGCTTCAGTTAGCCACACTTACTTCCACTTACACCCGTGCTAATTTTAAATAAAGAAAAGAAAAAAGAGTGATAGGAAAGTGGTGAATTGGGGGCAAGCAGGTTGTAAAACATTAAGAAAAGCAGCTAGGGATGTGCAGGATGAGTGTCAGAAAGGACCATAGCTCTAAATGTTTTCTGCAGCAACAGCTGTGAATAATGTGTAGAATTTGGACTTTACAGCCTCACACCCCACAGGGAGGGGTGTTGCCGACAGACATTTGTACAATAATCTGTGTGTAGATTGATTAGTTTAACTGTACATGGGTGCGAAATATAGAGCTATGTATGGGGCAATGTTTTTTTTTGTGGGACAGATGTCCCCCTTTTTTTTTTAAAGGTCAAATGGGATGTTGGGGAAGGGCTGTAGGTATGTTTGCAGAGGTAGGTTGGGTAGGATAGATGCAGAGGACAGGGAGAAATGGAAACAGATAATCCGCTGTGGCGACTCATAATGGGAACAGCCGGAAGATGATGATGATGATGATTATGATGATGAATGCATGATATGTTTGTAAAAGTATTACAAATTCCCACAACTCAGATGGTGTAGTGGTACATTGCTATTGTAGTGCACAGGGTCCTGGGTTCCAGACTTGGATGTGGTAACTTAATGTTAAATGACCAGAATGCATATGTTTGTAAAGCATTACAGATTCCTACAGCTCAGATGGTGTAGTGGTACATTGCTGTGATTGTAGTGCACAGCATCCTGGGTTCCATACTTGTCAGGGCTGATTATTTTGTTGATGGGTAGAACCAGGGCTGATGAAGACAGAGTGATTAAGGCACTTTGAAGCAGTTGCATTTTGCATGGTTTTGCAGGGCGCTAAGAGATGCTAAGAGCCGGTTAAGCCCTCTTAGCTTCAGTTAGCTGCGCTTACTCCCACTTACACCCGTGCTAATTTTAATTAAAGAAAAGAAAAAAGAGTGATAGGAAAGTGATGAATTGGGGGTAAGCAGGTGGTAAAACATTAAGAAAAGCAGTTAGGGATGTGCAGGATGAGTGTCAGAAAGGACCATAGCTCTAAATGTTTTCTGCAGCAACAGCTGTGAATAATGTGTAGAATTTGGACTTTACAGCCTCACACCCCACAGGGAGGGGTGTTGCCGACAGACATTTGTACAATAATCTGTGTGTAGATTGATTAGTTTAACTGTACATGGGTGCGAAATATAGAGCTATGTATGGGGCAATGTTTTTTTTTTGTGGGACAGATGTCCCCCTTTTTTTTTAAAGGTCAAGTGGGATGTTGGGGAAGGGCTGTAGGTATGTTTGCAGAGGTAGGTTGGGTAGTATAGGTTGCATTTGCAGACAGACAAGACACACAAGACAGCAGAAAGGGGTGGTATATGACACATGAGGGGGTAAACACTTTTGATGGGGAGGGTGGTTGGGAATCCCAACCCCATGAGCCCCCAATGCATACAGTGGGACTGAGGTCCCCACCCATGGGCAGTCACTTTTCATCTCCATGGCCCAGAAGATGGCTGTGCTGGTGGTGGACAGGAGGGACAGATTGCCCCTCAAGGTGCACCAGGTGGCCCTCAAACTGGCACAGACAGTCATCCAACTCTGTTTGGATGACCCTATGCACCATAGCCCGGAACTGGCTGTGGTTGACAGGTTCTTGTCCATGCCCACTCCCAGGGGGGAGTGTCCCATCCCCTGAGGCAGTTCTACCCAAAGTTAGTGCAGGACCAACAGACAAGGAAGTCCCAGGTTGGATCCCAGATGTGCTGGAGCCCTGTGCCACAGCCAGATGTGGTGGGACAGGTGGATCTGCAGGGATCTGCCTTCCCAAACTTGCTATGGTGTTGTGGTTTTACAAGAAATATTGATTAGTCATGAACAACACATTTCAAAATTAGTTATAACAGCATGTCTTGGTGTTCCCATTAACCCAAACTGACTGATTTGAAACAGTTGCATAGAAAACAGAACACATGCATAAATAGAACAATAGTATGCATCAAAACAACATGCCAGTAACATTGGCAACAAGCCACCACAATGGTATTTGAACAAGGTATGTTAACATGCAACCAATCAAATATATGAACAATAATGGAACACAATTTCTAGCATAGATTTGGAGAACAACATAACCGTAGTATATGAATTATCGTATTGATCCAGATAAGGGGTGAAGGGAGAGACAAAAAGTCCATTAACATCTGTTTATGCTTCTATTTTCCATAACAGTACTGCTCAATACTCTATGGGTCTGCCCTCACTTTACATCTACCTATGGCCCATAGCTTCTGTAGCACAAACATACCTATTAAACTGTCAACCTGGAATGGTATGGGGCAAACTGTGACAACTCTGGGTACATGACTAGGGGGACTCGCACATGTAAGGATTACATATCTGGCACAGAAGGTGTACCCTAAACTAGCGTTATGTGAATGTACTACTGGCATACTTCAACTGGTTTCCAATCTGTGTCTAGGGTTATTGGCAGCAGTGACCACTGGCTATGACAGTGTGGCACTTGAGAGACGTGTATTGGGAAGAGTGCATGTTGTATGTACCTATCCCGCTGTCATTTGCAGGCATGTGGTGGTATAGTTGAATAGTTGTTCGCAGTTTATTAGTATACCCTTCATACAGGTACTACCAACATTTCCTTACCTGTAAAACCTGTGGAGAAAATATCTGTTAAAACTATCTGACTGTTTTTACATTTATTCCTGATTCCTTGTGAGTAGATACATGCACATCTTAGTACCACTCCCTGGATTCAAACCATGTCTGGGTGTTCAAAATAACAACTAAACTATTTCTCATCACACTGAGCTACTGGGGAACTGCTGTTACTTCATTCACTGGTTTCTGCCTAATAGACTCTTGGTTAGACAGTCTAAACTTGTAATCCTGTGATGCATGCATGACAAATACTTAGTATACTGTACATTAATCCTTTGAATTACTACAATCTGGAAAGCATGGACCACACTTTGATATATTACACATTACTATTCAGAGTTCAGAGCTTAGTGCAGTATATATTTCACATTTCATTTATATCTTGTTTTACAGCTCCATTCTAAGTCTACAACATACCAGAGTAAACACAACAGTTTCTGTTATAGATGTTTATTACAGAGCGATATTAGTCAGACAAACTTTATTTATTCAGTTAACACAGTAACAGTATACCTACTGGCAGTAAACAATGTACACCTTCTTAGTTATTTGCACAATATACTGCAAAATAGATTTTTACTCACCAGCCTGTTGGTGCATCCTCAGCAGTCTGTTGGCATGGGCTTCGATTTTACTAGCCCTCTCTGTTGCAGCTGTAGGGGAGAAAAACTAACCGGACCTGCTCACCAGTTCAGGGGATGCCAGTAGCACTGGTGAGATCATGGGCGAGACAGTCCCATACCTCCACTCTATACTGTGAGCCCTGGTACTGGCCTTGCAGAAGTCTTTCATCATGGTTACTTACAAGGAGTTTAGCCATGACCCCGGACTCCAGGATGCCCCAGCGTTGCACCCTAAAGTGTGAACCCTCAACTACACCAGCCATAGTTCCTGCACAGGTTGAACTATAACAGGTACTGGCTGTGTTCCTGCCTGTGCGATTTAAATAAGGCCATATTCCCACCCTTTGCTATCATTGGTCTATTTTGAAAATGTTGAGCACAGCTTAGCGGTGCACAAACCTGGTAAGCCAATTTTAGCAATGTTTAAAGGAGAACTTGTTGAGCACTGTTTAACGGTGTGCAAATCCACTTAGCTGAACTGACTGCTGCTTAGCAGTCACGTCTACCCATTGCTTAAACCAGCTAAACATAGCTGAGCACTGCTAACTATTGCTCACTTTTAATTTTTATAAATATCAGAATAATTACTTCATTTAATAAGTGTATATGATTTACTTTACATGATGTCCCTCTATGTGCTTTCATTACATTCCCAGGGGGTGTGACTATACTGTATGGGACACTTGTGTATACATGGGTGGTTCAACATGTTATATGCACTCACACTTCCATTTTAGACCAGCTACACTACCCTGGTTGACAAATATCAATTACATCATTTAAAAAGAAAAAATAATTTTAACACTGCTTTCCTATGTAAAAATAAAATGCCTGTCTTGGTGCTCAAACCGTGAAAGCTGTATACAAAGCTGGAACTCTAGCCACTATGCTATACAGGTGTGATGCTTTCAGCTGTATATTTTTATTTATCTCCTCTAGGGTATTTAAGTAATGTTGGGCAGAGGGCCATAATGTGCACACACTTAGACATACCTTAGTATGGAATAATATATATTTTTAATTATTTATCACCTTGTACAGCTTTGTTACTCTCGGAAGTTAACAGGTACATGAGGTAGGCATCTGGGCATTCTGCAGACACCTGTACAGTTGAGGGCTTTGCCCGTATGGCACTTTCAGATAGCAGACATTTGTGTTTCAATCTTCATACCCTTCAGGAGGTCCATGCTAATGTATACATTTTATTCTATCAGCTTTCCATTCTTCATGAATATGCAAGATGAGCTGTTAATGCTAATGGTAAATGGACATTGTTCACTCCATGCAGGAATAACACTATTCCTGCATGGAGTGTATTGAATCCTGGGGAAAGTCTGTACTTCAGAGACAGATCATGGTCAAATGTTGCTCAAGGAGAAGAATAATGGATCATACCTTACACACATACACACACACACACACACACACACACACACACACACACACACACACACACACACACACACACACACACACACACACATTCATACCCTTTGCATGTATTCCAGACTCCCATTACTTAGCCATTTCTCCCCATTTACCATAACTACTGTTCAAACCTCTCAGTGTGCACACTATTTTCTTCTTTACTTTTACAATGATTATAGATATTTGGATTTAATTTAAAACTTTTATTTCATATTTTATAGCACAGACACTGATAAACAATTGCTACACAAAACAATAAAGTGTCACAATGAAAACAGACTTAGCATTAACGGTAAACTTCTCTGCCCTTGACACTTGCGTTCATTGAAATAACATTCAAGCCCACATTCAAAGAAAATGCACCTACCAGTGGCAGATAAAGTTTACCTTTGGGCTGTTTTAAAAACATAGGCCCTTTGCACACATTTTCAGGATCATGCAAACATGCATGTGTTCTGTGATTCACCTTCCTAATTTTATTAAATTATATTTCTTGTATAATAGAGTACCAATTGTTAGAGTGTGTTTTAAATTTGTAGTCTTGAACATTTTTCAAACTTATGACCCAATAATGACAAAACTGCCCATTTGAGAGCATTTCAACAATAAAGGCCACTCAAACATCTGTTATCACAATCCATCAATACCAATCAATATACACAATCTCTGCGGAAGTAAAAGTCATCTGAATAAATCCACATTAAAGAGATCTGCAGCTAATAACAAAGTTGCTGCTAGGAAACAACATTATGTTTCAGTGTTTAATCTACAAATTCAGTCCCTGCTCCCTTGAGTAATAAATTGCCTAGATAAAATATTTTAAAAATGATAATCTGTTAATATTCCAATAGGGAATAGATGACAAACTGACAACAGGTTCATAGTTACTAAGCATCTCATCCAAAGGAAAGCACAGCAGGACTGCAAACCCCCTATCCCTTTCCCCCTTAAACTACAATACAGTACCACAGCCTTCTGCATCAAGTATGCTACCTGTTATGCTATGACCATTTGCAAAACAAAATAGATGCACCTTGACGAAAGACTTAGCATGGGTAGCACTAAACATCTTCCATGATGCTCACAATTCCTTGAAAATGCACTGAAACTCAATTCCTTGAAGATAACCCAAAATTCACTTTTTTTAACTTGTTTGGTAGTCAGTGTAGAGGATTTAGGCTCTTGTTTCCTGTGACCAAGGTGCAAGATTTGAGGCTAACAAAGTTTACTAATCTACATAGCTCTCAACAGACCAGATTTTTGCAGAATGTCCAGATTTCTGCCTCACATTTTTGGTCTGTTCCTCATAGAATTTTTGGTTTTCTGGTAAATCATTGAGGATTGAAGTTTCTTAATAGTGGCATACATTTGAGTTTCAGACTGCATATTGGGTCACCCGGATTTCCTCTACCCTAAATTCCAAACATCCATCCCATCTACAACAAATAATGATGCATCCTTACTCACCTCCATCATGCTTAACTCCTTAACCCCTAAATGCTACCATCTTACTAGACCTAGTTACATTAGGACTAAAACTAGACGTTATTACAAAAACTTAAAACTTAGAAAGGACGGCAACATCCACCCAAACCCTGGTCCATCCCAACCTGTTGATCCTAATCCCCCTACTATATCCCCTACCACCATAACTCCAACAAATAGACCTCCTAACTCACTGCTGGCCTGCCATCTAAACATTAGGAGCATAAATAACAAAACTCAGCACCTGCATGCCCTCTTAGCTGTTCATTCCCCAGATATATTATGGCTAACAGAAATGTGGCTAAAGCCTGCCACCAAGGACCATGAGATTCTGTCACCAGGGTACAATATGTTTTGACTAGACTGTACCACCAGAAAGGGTGGTGGTGTAGCCATACTTTACAAGTCTACCCTATCTGTCAGCATAGACAGCCAACAACCATCACAATTCAGTAATGCTGAAATTCTTATCTCAAAACTACAAATTAATAAAAACAAAAATGTAAACATTGTCTGTGTCTACATTCCCCCAGGGAGGAGCACAGAAACCTTAGAAGACTTCTTATATTTATTGGTTACCCAATAACTACCCCAAGAAACAATTGTTCTTGAGGATTTCAACATTGACTGGAACACTTGCTCTTGTGAAACCCCCACAACCCACATAAACCTCTATGGATTTACTGAAATCATAACTTCCCCGACAAGGACAGGAAAACCCAATAACAAGGAAAGTACCGTAGACTGGATACTCATCAATACCCATCTTCAACTGTATAAATCAGGCACTTTGCCTGATGTCCTAAGTGACCAATGTATCACCTATGTAATCAAGCTCAAAGTAGATGCTCCTACCAACTCACCTATAGAACATTAAGAAACAACAAGAATTTTATTCTCACCAAGTTTCAAAATGAACTTAAGGTATGCAACTGATCAGTACTAAAAAGTATCCCCCTAGATGAAGCAGTAGCATACTTTAACACCAAATTCCTTGGTATTCTTAACTCCCATGCTCCCAACTGCTCTATTAGAACCAAAGTTAATATTGCAAAATGGCTTTCTAAAGATACCAAAACCAAAATTTCACTCAGAAACAAAGCATGGGCCACCTACCAAAAAACAAAAGCCCCACTTGATCAACTAAGATTCAGACAGCAAAAAATCCATAACCTTAGACAAAAAGAACTACTACTACCATCTACTGCAAAAACACCAAAACAAACCTCAAAAGTTCTGGGCAGGAATAAACAAACTACTCCACCCAGGCCAAACCGCCACTCCACCCACCTCAGCTTCCCAACAAAAATCCACAGTAAACATTGCTAATAACTCCAACAGCTTCTTCACAGAGACTATCCAGTCTCTAGCCAGCCAACTCTCGCCCAATGGCTCTAATTCTAATGCAGCCACACCCAGTATCCAAACACACTTTACCTTCCAATCTGTTCCTACTCAACTTATTCATACCCTACTTAAGAAACTTTTTTTTGGCCTGTCATGTTTCTCTCTGTAGATAATCAGATCAAATCCTCTAAAGCTAGCTATCAAAACAGAGTTGCAGCAGATAGTAAAGAAAACCACAAGGCCTTCTATAGTTATTTAAAGAATTTCCACAGCACTACCCAGATTTGCTCTGAGCTACTGCACAATGGTACCTCCTATAATGAGCTAACAGATATTGCCAATATATTGGCAAACAGATTCAGTCCCAACTTTACCCCCCCCCCCAAGGGACCAGTAACAATGCCAGTAGATTGCCAGGCACCCAGTATTACTGCTGCACAGGTTAAAACAGCATTGTACAAGGCCAAGAATACAGCTTATATGGGACCTGACAATATCCCTGGCTGTGTTGTACATGAACTACAGAGTGAACGGGCACCTCACCTGTGTGCCCTGTTCAAGCACAGCCTCACCTCAGGCTTTGTCCCTACCAAATGGCACACTGCTACAGTCATTCCTCTCCACAAAGGAGGAGCGACTGCATGCCCGGGGAACTATCACCCCATTAGCCTGATATGCAAAGCTATGGAACTCATCATCATGGACCTAATAAACAAGGATATATTGAATCTCCAAACTCTGGATCCCACACAGTTTGGTTTTGTGAAGGGTCGATCATGCCTGCTCAACTTGGTTGACTTCTTTGAGTCAGTCACCGGAGCTGTGGATGAAGGCAAGGTGATTCATACAGCCTACCTTGATCTGGCCAAGGCCTTTGATACCATTTCCCACTTGGGAATCATGGAAAAACTCACTAGGCTAGGCATCAACCCCTATATCACTAGGTGGGTTGCAAACTGGATCACAGGTAGAACTCACAGTGTGAAAGTATCTGACTCCAAGTCAGACTGCCGACCATTCACGAGTGGAGTGCTACAGGGTTTGGTGCTGGGTCCTCTCCTGTTTTGT
>NC_056744.1:1329873003-1329943583 GCF_019279795.1 Protopterus annectens | reverse complement strand
GGAGGAGCACAGAAACATTAAAAGACTTCTTATATTGGTTATCCAATAACTACCCCCAAGAAACAATTGTTCTTGAGGATTTCAACATTGACTGGAACACTTGCTCTTGTGAAACCCCCACAACCCACATAAACCTCTATGGATTTACTGAAATCATAACTTCCCCGACCAGGACAGAAAAACCCAATAACAAGGAAAGTACCCTAGACTGGATACTCATCAATACCCATCTTCAATTGTATAAATCAGGCACTTTGCCTGATGTCCTAAGTGACCAATGTATCACCTATATAATCAAGCTCAAAGTAGACTGCTCCTACCAACCCACCTATAGAACATTAAGAAACAACAAGAATTTTATTCTCACCAAGTTTCAAAATGAACTTAAGGTATGCAACTGATCAGTACTAAAATGTATCCCCCTAGATGAAGCAGTAGCATACTTTAACACCAAATTCCTTGCTATTCTTAACTCCCATGCTCCCAACTGCTCTATTAGAACCAAAGTTAATATTGCACAATGGCTTTCTAAAGATACCAAAACCAAAATTTCACTCAGAAACAAAGCATGGGCCACCTACCAAAAAAACACCAGCCCCACTTGATCAACTAAGATTCAGACAGCAAAAAATCCATAACCTTAGACAAAAAGAACTACTACTACCATCTACTGCAAAAACACCAAAACAAACCTCAAAAGTTCTGGGCAGGAATAAACAAACTACTCCACCCAAGCCAAACTGCCACTCCACCCACCTCAGCTTCCCAACAAAAATCCCCAGTAAACATTGCTAATAACTTCAACAGCTTCTTCACAGAGACTATCCAGTCTCTAGCCAGCCAGCTCTCTCCCAATGGCTCTAATTCTAATGCAGCCACACCCAGTATCCAAACACACTTTACCTTCCAATCTGTTCCTACTCAACTTATTCATACCCTACTTAAGAAACTTAGCCCCACCACCCTGGCTGCCGACCTCCTCCCAGCAGACTCTCTGCAAAAGACTGCTGACACCATAGCATACCCCGTCTCTATCTTGATCAACAGAGCTGTATCAGAATCTACTGTACCCACTATATGGAAATCTCCCATGTTATACATCTCCATAAAGGAGGCAGTTCCACTGAGCTGTCAAACTTTAGACCCATAGCTATTCTGTCACCTCTAGTTAAAATTATGGAGATGTGTGTACACATACAGCTCATGCACTACCTCACACAGAACAAGCTGCTGTTGTCCAACTTTCAGCATGGCTTTAAGCCACACCACAGTACTACTTCTACCTTCCTCTCTTTCTCTAATGTCATTAATCACAACCTCAATAATAACAAACTATCCTCAACACTCTTTCTAGATCTATCCAAGGCTTTTGACATGGTTGACCACAAAATGCTTATAAATACCTTGAAGGCCTTCTCCTTAAACAACCATGCACTCCAATGGTTTCAATCCTACCTGCAGGGCAGGCAACAGGCAGTCCTATGGCAGGACAAGCTATCATCTCGCCTACCCATCACATTAAGAGTCCCCCAGGGCTTGATACTAGGACCCCTTCTTTGCTCCATATTTATCAACGACCTTCATTCAGTCATCCCAGATGCTACCTGCATTCAATATGTGGATGACTCCACCTTGATTTGTTCTGACACCTCACCAGCTGCTTTATTCACATTAACCCAAATACCTTCAATAGAGTGGAAAATTGGCTCTCCAATCAACATGTAATCCTAAACCACAACAAAACTAAGCTGCTCCTCTTCTCCCCCACACACAAGAACCCCCTGACATCCTTCAACATAACCGCTAACAATGGTACTATCATCACCTCAGAAGCCCAAACTAAACTATTGGGTGTCATAGTTGATAAGAACCTGAAGTTTGATGTGCATATCGATCAAACTATCAAAACCATTAATAAAAAACTTGGCTCTCTTTACAGAATCAAATTTTTCCTTACCCCACTTGCTAGAACTGCAATTGCCCATTCCCATCTACTATCAACTCTTCTCTACACCTCACCTCTATTCTCCAACTTAAATAAAACAGATCTTAATAAACTATCATCCTGCTATAACCACATTGCCAGATTTGCTACTGGGACAGCCTATTGGACACACCACTGTCACAACCTAAATCGCCTAAGTGTGTTTGTATGTATTTGTATATTATATAATAGATGTATATGCTTCCGATTATATTCTACCAATTGTATTTTATTAATTGTATTTTTATTGTCCAATCACTTTTTTCACTAGTTTTTTCTTAGTTTGTATTAGTTTTTCATTACTTATTGTTTTTAAAGTATATGTCACCATATGTTTGTGTAACTTCAGAGGAGTACTGGTGATTATATGGTTGTCATAACAACTAGCAATCTAATAATGTTTGATTGTGATTGGGTACACCAGTGAATGATTTTCTATAAGTACTATTTGTTTTAATTGTGTAGTTAGATCTGAAGAAGCTATAAGAGAAAGTGCTTATCTGTTTGTTATTTTGTTTTAGTTATTACATTTGCTATTTTTACTTATTTCTGCCGTGACTGTTGGTTGTGCTTTCAGTTTTATTTTCTACTATAGTACTTTACACACCAGTGGTTTTATCTCTCTAGCATCATTTGTTTTGCATTCCTTTTACTTTTGCTGCTTTGAGAGACATGGCAGAGGGTGCTGCAGTGGAAATTGAAATGGACTTTAATCCAAATGCTAATCATGTTAATGCTGATGGACATAATCATCTGTTTAACTTCATGAAGGGTGATGACAATCCTTTAATTAGTGATCAATTTAACTGTGATTCTCAGAAACAAATGAAGTGTTTGAAGATCTTAAGGCATATAGGGAGTTCATGAAGGACTTGGAAAATTATCTGTATCACCTCAAACATATTCAGTGTCAGAGTTTCCACATGGAAGCTTGTTGCACCTTGAAGGTAATACCGCAAAGCTTAAGGGTTTTTGTTATGCCCACATATGGTGAACAACATCCACAGCTGTTAGCTAAATGGCAGAAGATAAACCTAGACACAAGATTTTCATACATGCACCTACTTATAGAATATTTCACACCGATAGAAAAAGAACTGAACGATTATATACACACGTTGCAGGAAGATATCTACTCTAAGTGTCCTGCAGCTCTAGTTGACATTAAAGTGAGTCAAATCATTGATCAGGTTTTTGTGTTTGAAAGGAAATTATTGGCACAAAAGAAGAAAAAGATACAGCGTGACACTAATGACTTTGCACAGAACAATGTATTCACATGGCCAAGAGAAAGGGTTGAGAGGACCGCTAATGAACAGCCTTATTTAAACAGTAAGCGGCATTTACGGAGCTCGCAATCTAATGCAGAAAACTCCAATAGTGTTTTGGATAGGAATGGTCCTATCACTATCAGTTCCTCAGGTCAGGTGTCTATACCGGCTACGCAAGCCTCTACATCGAGTTGCATGGAGGAAGTGAATTTAACATCGGAAGTGTCTAATGTATAAGACTCTCTAATGAAGGAGCTTCCAATGAAGGAGCTCATAGAGTGAACAGTGAACCGGTAGTATGATGAAAAACAACGGAAACCACAAACATGCAGGTTTTTTCCAATCTGCTGCTACCTTACCGGCAGAACAGGAAGAGATCAGTGGAAGGTGTCAACAACTGTTTCAGGAACAAGCGGTGGTATTTAGGGTCCGAAGTGGGCATGACTACCATCAGATCAATGTGGAAACAAGTGAAGGAGACCTAGTATGGAATATTTCAAAGACGGTCTTGACTAAAGAAGAGAAACAGGTATTGAATAAAGGTTTGTCTTTCATACCCGCTCAACCTGCAGATATCTCTGAGACTCTCACTGACCTTAGACTCTTTTCAAGAAATATTTCCTTGAAATTGTTGTATAATGATATAGAGGGAAGCAATAGTAGGTATTTACCATGTATGAGTTTTAAAAAGCCTAGTGCTTATGTACAACAACAGCATGCTACTGTGGAGACGTTCATTAGAATGTGTGAAAATGACATCTATAGTTTATTAAATAACAGTAAGAGAAGAAAGGGCTTTGTTAACTTATCCAAAACTGAACAGCATGCTTTCAAAAGCTTGCAGGATGATGTTGAATTATCTATTAGACCAGTGGATAAGGGTGGACAAATAGTTGCTATGGATAGGCATTTCTATATTAATAGCATGAACAACATGCTAAAAGATATTAACACATACAGTCATATAGAATTGAATGAGATTTTGAAAATAAGTGAAGATACCACAAGATCATTGAAGGATTGTTTAGACAACTTTTTGTTAACCAATGAACTTTTTAACCATTTTTTGGTTGAACATCCTAGAGTATCTGCACTGAACGGGTTACCTAATGTACATAAAGATGCAATATGCCCTCCATTTAGGACCATTGTGGCAGGGAGTGGATGGCTCACTGAGCCCATCTGTGTATATCTTGATAAACAGTTTAAACCTGTTCTGTCCACCTGTAAATCAGTACATATAGACACAAAACATTTTTTACAGGATTTATTTACTTTCGTAAATGGAAATAATGGCAGAGAGTTAGGATTTTTGTCACCATGGATGTAGCTTCCTTGTTCACTAGTATACCTAACTATGAAGGGTTACAGATGATTAGAGATGTTTTATTGAGTAGGAAGTCATATGATGACAGACGTGGATTTCATATGTTTTCTGATGAAAATGGTACTGGAAAATAACGTTTTCAACTTTGATGGACATTACTTTTTACAAAAATCTGGCGTAACTATGGGCACCTCATTTGCCAATAGCTACACCAATTTAGTGATGTCAAGATGGGAAGAGAGCATGATGTATGTTTCTGAATATTATTTGTCTTATGTATCTTTCTATAGATGCTTTGTAAATGACCTCTTTCTGTTTTGTAGAGGAGATTTACTACAGTTGCCTGAGTTTATTGATACCCTGAATGCAAGCACCAACTTTTTGAAGTTTTCATTCAAACATTCAGATGCTTCTATTGAATTTTTAGACACTCTGTTGGTCAAGAGAGCAAATAACACTATAGACACTAGACTTTATAGGAAGGAATGTTGCCGACCCACTTATGTACACCAGAACAGTATGCACCCAGGCCATGTGTTCCGTAATGTATTGAAAGGACAAAATCTGCAGATCAGTCATTTGCGTAATGATGATTGAGATTTTGAAGCAGGATTACATCAGCTATGCACTGATTTGAGAACTAGAGGTTACCACACTGATGAAGTGAATGGTAAACAACAAATGGTTAGAGAATGTTGACAAACAACAGGCAAACCAGATTTTTTTCAACACACTACAACGTCAGCTGCAGTTGACAGAGAGCAAAGCACTGCTCCATTTTTTAGCCTTCCATTTTTTAGTGATGAAAGAAATATAAGGGAGATTATATCCAATCATTGGTCTATTCTAGGAACCAACAAGGAGATCACATCTATTGTAGGTGAAAGACCTAGATTTGGATACAGAAATAAAAAATCTATACGTCAAAGGTTATGCTTCACACAACATGCCAGGGACAGGTATGTCACCAATGCAGAACAACACACTATCAAGTGTAACAATTGTTCCTATTGCAACTATATAGATGAGTCATATACGTTCAGACACCCACTTAGTAATAAAATATGTAGAAATTTTCCAAAAGCAGATTGTAACACTAGGGATCTGGTGTACTTACCACACTGTACATCTTGCCAAGGTTTTTATGTTGGCAAGATTAATAGATGCTCGAGGGAGAGAATACGTGACCATCTATACTGTGCACATAGAGGTATGATGTATAGTGCAATAGCCAAACATATGCATACTTTTGGTGAGGGACATGCATTTAAGTTCTTAGTACTAGAAAACATAGTTAAAGACAGTAGGATGGGAACCTGATCAATAAAACATACCAAGCTGAGATGAGATGGATATTTAGAGTAGGGGCACATTGCTCACCTGGTCTAAATGAATACGTCTCAATACAACCTGCATTGAGAGCTAGGCCTTTGAGTAAGAAATAATAGCTCAGTGGGGGGTAAGGTCAATGCAAATAGTGTATTTGTATGTATTTGTATATTATATAATAGATGTATATGTTCCCAAAGATATTCTACTAATTGTAGGTTCTAGAAATTGCTTCTGTAACAACTCATGGTATTTTCTGAAGGATAGTGAAATCTCAGTGTTCTCCCACTGAAAACACTGGAACATTCTAGTAATAGTCTCAGAGAAAGAGAAATCTCCACAGTGAGAATCAGAAATTGAGCTCTCCTCTGAGTCTGAATCACAAATCTGAGGAGATAACCTTATATTTGTCCCTTTTGCTTCCTCTTCAGATTCAGAATCTTGAATCTCTTCAGGAAAAGAGGTATTCCTGTTTCTTTTACCAGAAACTGCTATACAAGAAGGATCAATAGCTTAAATTAAACCCAGAGTTAGACCCAGTAAACTACTCCCGTCTAAAGAAATATGAAGAGGAGTAGATGCATGCTCAGTTTTCTGTTTCTTTTTGACAGTTAAAATGTGGCCAACTGCGTTACTAATGACAGCTGCAGCTTCCACAGGGATGGACACATCATTCTGACACAAGAGGGAAGCCTTCCCTGTTCTCTCTCCCAGGACCAAAAAGACTGGTTCTTCCCTGCAGACTGAAAGGATCAAATTAGCAGCAGAGTCAAATTAACTTTTATTAAATGATGGTTTGTCAAAATTCAATGCCCATCCAAACCCCAAGAACACAGCAATGTTGCTGAATTTCTCTCAGGAATTCTGCACAGCCATATCAATGGCTGCATGGAGGCTGCTGTACCTACCTCAAGTAAGCTTAGGAAAAGCCCCAGAAACAAAGTACCCTAGTGCACCCCTATACAACAAAAGGAAAAATAATGGCAAAAATCAGAAAAGGTAGTTCTCAGGAAGATTAAAAACTGTCTCATCAAACTAAATAGGCAACTAAGAGGCTAATTATGTAAAGCAAAGCTTCAGGTTAAGATAGCTTCCCAGGTGAAAGATAACCATAATACCTTCAATAGCTATGTCAGAAACCCCAAGGGCAGTATGCAGCAATGTGATGAACTAGTGAAAAATGGTGCCACATTCATCGAGCCTGGTGATATAGCAAACTTGTCATCAGACAAATTTATTTCCAGTTTTACCCCACTTTCACCCTCAACCATCCCTCCAAAAATACCTTCATACATAACACCTCCAACTACAGCTAGAGAGCAATTACTGGCTGCACTCACTAAAGCCAAGAACATTGCCTCATTAGGCCCTGATAACATCCCAGGAGGCATTCTGAATAGTCTAAAATACGACTTATCAGGACACCTGCAGTCATTATTTAACTAAGTCTTAAATAGGCTCTGTCCCACTTGAATGGAGAACTGGAACAGTTATCCCCCTTCATAATGGAGGATCTTCAATATATTCTAGAAACTACAAACCCATTAGTCTGACTAATCTTATTTGCAATGCCATGGATAGAATTATCATGGGAATTATCAACAAAGACATAGGAGACCTCCAGACACTAGAAACATTCCAGATTTGTCAAAGGAAGGCCATGCTTACTAAATCTGGTGGGCTTCTTTAAAAAGGTCACTAAGGCAATGGAAGAGGGGGAAATGGTGCATACTGCTTACCTAGATTTGACTAAACATTTGATGCAATACCCTACATGGGCATTGTCAACAAATTTACAGAACTAGGTATAAACCCCTTTGTAACATGCTGGAGCTAGTTGGCTCACTGATAGGACACAAGAAGTAAGGCCACCTCTACAAAGAGGTCAGTCACCAGTAGAGTTCCCCAGGGTGCTGTGCTTTCCCCACTGTTTTTTGGCATCTACTTTCCAGATGTCAAAGCCAATATCAAAAGCCTCCAGCTAACCAAGTTTGTAGATAATTACAAAACTGGAAGCAGTTTTCGAATCCTCCCAAGACTATAATACCTTTTAGAAAGGTCTAACACAGACAGATGCTTGGTAACAAGGCTATGGCTTTACATTCAATATCAAGAAATGCATTCTAGTTCTTTTTGGGAAGTCTGCCACCCCAGGTAACTACATAATTAATAACGCGCCCCTAAAAATTGACTCAGTAGTCAGGGATCTGTGAACTCATGTAGATAGTAAACTAGCCTTCGACCAACATGTGTCCAAGGTAGTAAGACAATCCTTCTGTGTTGCTGAACTTATAAGCAAGGCATCTAGGTCCAAAGAGGTAATCATACCACTGTACTTGACCCTCATCAGACTCATCATAAAGTATAATGCCTCCTTTGTTATGTACCTGTTCAAAGACATGCAGCAACTGAAAAGTCCACAAAAGTTCTTCACAAACAGAATACATGGACTAAACACAATGTCCTACACTGATCACCTGAAAGCCATGTCTCTTTACTCAATATCATACAGACTTCTGACAGGTGATCTTTGCCTGGCATACAAGGCATCCCTGGACCCTGTTTTGATACCCTTCTGCACATTCATGAAACAAACAGCATCTGAGCTACTAGATAAAAATACCTAAAGTTTGCTTGCAACACACATAGGACAAGTTTAAGAGACAGATATGTTTCTCAGAGAATTCCCATTCTCTGGAACAGGCTCCCTATCCATGTGAAGCAGAGTTGCTTCCTATCCCTATTTCACCATAACTTGGCCAATGGATTGGTAATCATAAATTCACCCCGGTATGGAGCCTATATCTCTGACAGACAGAGGCAGTCAGTATATCACCCCATATAAATCAAATTTGTTGGTCACATTTGGGTTGCACAGCTAGGCTTATAAGAGTCCTCATGGTTGTTAGCCTAGTATACACCTATGAACCTGTGAAGAGGACATGGATAACCTCGGTCCGTAGTGGCAGTAGATGCTACAGCAGAGGGATCCAGAATAAAGGATGAGTGGTCTGAGGTGCAATAAATGGTCACAGAAGAATAACCTGCCTACAGCTGAAGCAAATTGCTAGCCTGTGTGGTAGCCAAAAAAAAAAAATTGTAAACTTCGCATTTAAGATCCGACTTCACAACAGAATCCAACAGCAAAATATAAACGATCCGGACCACCAGGCTGATAAAACCAGTAATTTAATAAAATACCATAAGTCAGCGTTTTCAGGTTAAAAAACCCTTCTTCAGACACCTCCTCTTTTTTTAAATAGGCTTGATGGGAATGACTCCATTCAAACCAAGTGCTCTATCAGCACCCAGATTAATTATCCATTTAGTTTCACTATACTCTGTTATGTTTTTTAAATCACCCCCCCCCCCTCGGTTGGATGAATAATCTGTAAAACCATAAAAGAAAATACATGCCCAGGGTACTGCTTTACATGCTGGTACAGGGCATTATGTATGTTGGCTTTGCATATAGCTGACATATGTTGTAACACCCTGTCTTTCAATCTACAATTCGTTTTACCAACATAAAATGAACAACATTGCATGAAATCAGCCAAATATATAATATCACTAGTCAAACAGTCAGCATATTGCTTCAGTGAATATCTCCTTCCAGACAGTGGAAGAATAAATATATTATTGTGTCTAATGTGTTGACAAGCTTTACAATGTCTACAGGATAATGTCCTCTGTCATCCCATAACAGGTTTCCTGACCTCCTGCCCATCAGTACACAGCAAATCTTTTAGGTTCTTATTATGCTTAAAACAAAATGTGGGTTCCTGAGTTACTAATTCCTTTACCCTATCATCTGTTAATAAGATTTTCCAATTTTGGCGAATGATGTCACATACACCTCCCATATCGTTACTATAATTCAAAGTAATACGTATGGGCTGCCTTTTTATGTCTACCACCCTATCACTCAGTTGTATATTTCCTGAAAACCAAGGTCTTGCCTTGTTTGATCTCTCCTCTCTGCTCTTATTAAATTCCTGCTGTACCGTGTTGTGATTATAACCCCTTGCCTTTAAATTCACCATTAGTTCTGCAGATTTCTCTCTATACACATCATCATTAGTGCATAACCTAGATGTTTGAAAGAACTGTGCCTCAGCAATGTTATCAAGCATATATCTGGGGTGCATACTATCATAAGCTAGGAGAGTATTTCTCCAGCAGTCCTTCCTATACAACACGGTCTCAATCCATTTGTCTGCATTTTACATTACTCGGACATCTAGAAAATCTATAGTTGTATCAGAAAGCGAAACACTGAACCTCAAGAAGTCAGTTGCAGTTTCTAAATAGGTGATAAACTCATACAAATGTTCCTGTGTCCCTGTCCAAAACAGGAAGGTGTCATCCACAAAATGGACATAATAGCTCAGGAACCCCTTCCGTAAATGTGTTGCCTTGAATATTACTTGATCCTCCCAAAAGGCCAACACTATGTTGGCATATGAGTTTGCGCAGGGGGTGCCCATTGCCACTCCCCTGCTATGACAATAAAAACAATTATTATACATGAAGATATTATTACTCAATACACACTCTAACAATAAACATACACTGTCAATGTCAGTTTGATTTAAACTTTGTGTTTGTTTCAAAAAAGCTTCAGTGGCCATTAAGCCATACTCTTTGATAATAACTTTGAACAGACTGTTTATATCCAAGGTTACTAAAAAATAATCTATACAATCAACATTAGGGCCTAAGTGACTGTGTAAAAATTGCAGGAAATGAGCTGTGTCCCTCAATATCCTGGGTGCAGAGACTAGACACATCCAAACTTTAGTGACTGTGTGTTGGATTTGAGACTGCTAGAAATATTGAGTTGAAACACATTTATGGTGTTGAATCTGTTCCTAGAGACTGTGTCTTGAGTCAGCCTAGTACATTTAACCCCCCTATTAGTTCTGTGGTTGAAACTTTTTTAAAAACTTGTGAGGATGACATTTTCAAGTTTTTAAATACCAAAAACAAGCATGTTTTTCATAATTTAAACATGGAACAACGACAAGCATTAAGAGCACTATAGACAATAAGGATATTATAATAAGGCCCGCTGATAAGGGAGGGGTGATTGTAGTCATGAATAGTGAATACTATCACAATAGGGTTTTTATGTTGTTGGGGGATTCAGATACTTATCAATGACGAACACCATTAGATACCAATAGGATTATTGGTAAACTTAAACATGAGTTTCTTAATCTTAGGTTAAGTAACCGGATTAATGAAGATACTTTTAAGTTTGTATTGACTGAACATCTTGTTATTCCATTATTCAAAGCTTTACCCAAAATACATATGGATCCTAGGAACCCACCATTACGTCCTATTGTATCTGACAGGGGGTGGGCCACTGAAAATGCTTCCATTTGGGTAGATGCTCAATTAAGGAAGTGTTTAGTCTCTGAACCCAGGATACTGAGGGACACAGCTCATTTCCTGCAATCTTTACACAGTCACTTAGGCCATAATGCTGATTGTACAGATTATTTGTTAGTAACCTTGAATATAAACAGTCTATTCAGTTATAACCAAAGAATATGGCTTGATGGCCACTGAAGCTTTTTTGAACAAACACAAATTTTGAATCAAACTGACATTGACAGTGTATGTTTATTGCTAGAGTGTGTATTGAGTAATAATATCTTCATGTATAATAATTGCTTTTATCACCAGAGCAGGGGAGAGGCAATGGGCATCCCCTGCGCAAACTCATATGCCAACATAGTGTTGGCATTTTGGGAGGATCAAGTAATATTCAAGGTAACACATTTATGGAAGGGGTTCCTGAGCTATTATGTCCATTTTGTGAACAATATCTTCCTGCTTTGAACAGGGACACAGGAACATTTGTATGAGTTTATTCCCTATTTAGAAACTACAACTGATTTCTTGAGGTTCAGTATTTCACTTTCTGATACAACTATAGATTTTCTAGATGCCCGAGTAATGAAAAATGCAGATAAATGGATTGAGAACGTGTTGCATAGGAAGGACTGCTGGAGAAATAGTCTCCTAGTTTATGATAGTATACACCCCAGATATATGCTTGATAACATTGCTCAGGGACAGTTCTTTTGAACGTCTAGGTTATGCACTAATGATGAGGTGTATAGAGAGAAATCTGCAGAGCTAATGGTGAATTTAAAAGCAAGGGGGTATAATCACAGCACAGTACAGCGGGCATTTATTAAGAGCAAAGAGGAGAGATCAAACAAGGCAAGGCCTTGGTTTTCAGGAAATATACAAGAGAGTGATAGGGAGGTAGACATAAAAAGGCTGACCCTACATGTCACTTTGAATTATAGTAATAACGTGTTGGGTGTATGTGACATGATTCGCCAAAACTGGAAAATCTTATTAACAGATGATAGGGTAAAGGAATTAATAACTCAGGAACCCATATTTTGTTTTAAGCGTAATAAGAACCTAAAAGATTTGCTGTGTACTGACCAGCAGGGGGTCAGGAAACCTGTAATGGGGCGACAGGGGACATTCCCCTGTAGACATTGTAAAGCTTGTCAACACATTTGACACGATAATGTATTTATTCATCCACTGTCTGGAAGGAGATATTCATTGAAGCAATATGTTGACTGTTTGACTAGTAATATTATATATTTGGCTGATTGCATGCAATGTTGTTCATTTTATGTCAGTAAAACGAATTGTAGATTGAAAGACAGGGTGTTACAACATATGTCAGCTATACGCACAGCCAACATACATAATGCCCTGTACCAGCATGTAAAGTAATACCCTGGGCATGTGTTTACTTTTATGGTTCTACAGATTATCCATCCAACCAGGAGGGGGGGGGGGGTTGATTAAAAAGCATAACAGAGTGTAGTGACACTAAATGGATAATTAATCTGGGTGCTGATAGAGCACCTGGTTTGAATGGAGTCATTCCCATCAAGCCTATTTAAAAAAAGAGGAGGGTACAACACTAAGCCTTTTGATTGGATAGTATGTATTTTAAAAGGTGTTTGAAATTTTTGTATGATGTCTGACGAAGGTTTTGTTAACCTGAAAGTGCTCACTTATTGTATTTTTATTAAATTACTGGTTTTATCAGCCTGGTGGTTTGGATAATTTATATCTTGCTAGCCTGTGTGGTAGCAAAGGATCTTTGCTTAACTTTTTATTCCTGTGTCTGGAATAATTGACCAAGGGATGGGTAGTTTGTTCTATTGCCAAACTGAAAATGGTGTCTGTTTCCTGAGGAAGACAAGCAGTCAAGGCTCATAAAAACTACAAGTCTTTAAACGTTACCTTTTTCACAGAAAAACACAGTAAAAAGCACATCAAAACACTTTGCCAGTCCCAAAAATGTAAAGTAAACACAATTTCTCAAAAGAAGAAAATGGTTTTCAGTTACTTTATACAATGTTTAAACTGACAGAAAAACAGAGCATGCCAATTTAAAAGTACAGTGCAGTCTAATGACAATGTGTTAAAACACAAAGCTCCTAGCTTTAAAATAACTTCCCTGAAGAGGAAAGAAATAAAACACAAACAATTATTTAGAAAATGCAAGTTTTTGCCCCAAAGGGTACTTTTCTGCCTAGCAAAGGAATAGCACCAAGCTGACCGTTGATCCTTGAAATCCTTAGCAGAGTATACCCTATCTGCAGCAGTAAAGTTTTGAAGGGCTTGGTGCCCAAACTTTTCTTTTAGTCTCCTCACCTTGAGCTGCCTGACAGTTTGGGCATGTGTAGGTGCTCTGAAGCTCTGGCAGCTAGCCGGCTATTCTGTCCTTGGCAGGATATAACCCACATAGCTAAGGATACTGCAGCACTGATCAATATGATGAGCACCTAAGGTGCTGAAATGCACTGACAAGTGACATGAAAGGCTAGAAAATTAAGTAGTGCTTCCATATGACCGTAGAAGACACTTTGAATATATTTGTTTATTTAATTTAATTTATTTAAATGGTTAGCTCTGCTGGGGACAAGCCTATTTTCAAGGGAACAGAACAGAGATAGCTGCCCAAATATTGTGTACAATATAGTATTAGAAATAGTTTACAATGCTTGAGAGATAAAGCATTATATAATTTATAGAAACATTAAAATGTTGATTACTTTTTGTAGTTGAGATATAGCCTTTATTTTTTTAACTCTTGACTTTCCATTTGATACACTAAGACAATTTTTGATTAAGATGGTCTCTCCTTCATAATTTATACCTATTTGTGTAGCCACTACAACTCTCTCAATATTTGTTTACATTTAGTAACTGTTCTGCTTTGGGATGTTTTTCATTGATGAAGGTTACTATGGATTAATAAAACAATGGTTCCAAAATCACTTATTTTGTGCATTCAGCTACTGGCCATTAATGTTTTCTAAGAATGCTGGAAGGTCATATTTACTTCATGTCCTTTCAAAATGTGGCTGATATAAGGTGAAGTTTTTTATCTTATTGTGAGCATTTTTATGTTTATCTCATCACTTTTTTATCAGGCAAAAACGTCTGTAGAAAGCACAGTTTGTCCAGATATGTGAGTTATGCTGCATAGCCGGCTGTTGCTTCTTCTCTTCTGTGTAATTATTTACATTATCTCTGTTTCTTTCAGTTGAATACAATTACTTTTTTCTTAATCTTACATCTGCATCCAGACAGGTACATCTTCAGCAGGGACCTCATAGTGTGCCATTGTGAGTATATTTAGGGCTGCTGCATTTTTTAGATTAATAGTAGACAGCTGTTCTAGATGTTTACTGTCAGTTTTCTTATATTATTAGTGCAGCATCCTACTATAAGAAGTCAGGATCACAGCTTTGAACAATAGAACACAGTTAACTGGTCGTTTTCTCCATCAGGTAGCTTATTATACTTTCTCCTCTGTTCTCTTAGACACTTTAGTTTATTGCCTTGCCAGCTGCAAGCATTCTTGCACCATGGTTGTTAGTAATAAAGTGTTATTGACTGAGGAAAACTTACTTATAGATTGATAATGTTTTGCAGAACTTTGCTCCTCCAAAGCTGCATTCAAAGTATGTGTTAGACTGCTGCTCCTTTTGCATAAAAGTGAAACACTGAAAGCATAGCTGATAAAAACTAAGTGATTTCTTACCAAATAAAAGATTGGTAAAGTTCACATACAAACACAGATTATCTACTACTGCCTTGAGAGGTATTCCCACTTCACTTTCCTCCCACCCCAAATTCCCCAGTCTCCTCATATATCATCACTTATATAATTACCTTTTTCCATTCACCTTTTAACACAAACCACCCCCTTCTCAAAAGCATGCTTGCTTTTCAGCACACTTGAACAAATCCCCTTTTCCCTTTAACCTACTAGTCATTTGCTCTTTGTCCACCAACATCCACACCACATTTCAACTTCATTATTCCATCTCACAACACCATCATAGGATTACACTCTTTTGACTCATTCCAATTAGCACAGCTACTTGCAAAACTCTCTCTTACCACCTTACTCATTCACTTTCTTACTATTCTAGTACTCACTTTCATGCATCTCACTGCCATTAGTCTCACAACTTTTGTTCAAAAGTAACTTCTATGCTCATTCCTTTCACCTGGATGAAGAATTCTATGAATCTTATGCATGTGTTTCTGTTTGTTATCTTGCTTGTTTATGCACAGTTACATTTGTACCAGAAGGTCTGGTATTTTTCTCAAAGTCTGATGTAATACATTTTTTCTTTGCATAACTGTTTTTTTTTTTTGTTCTTCTAATTTATGATATTCCTAGATTTAAGCTTGGTGGTCCAATGAAACTCAATTATCTGAAACACGATGTTCCAGCACTATCTGATGTTTCAACTTTATCTTGTTTGATGTTACGTCTCTTTACTTTGTTGATGTCCTTCCAGCTGCCATCTGCGCAGTTATTTTTACAGACTTTGTTTCTCAATAACATACTCCTTTACATGGATGCCAAATTTTAACTATGCTATGCCAACACACTTACTACTTCTTATTTTTCAGCATTTTACACTATTTCTAAATTAACCCTTTATATTTCATATCATTCTTGCAGCTTTTATTCAAGCTAATAATAATGCTAGCAGTAGTTTGAAAAGACATTATATACTATATAGAACAGAGTATTGTTTCACTGGATAATTCTTGTTTTATCACATACTGAACTACTCGCTCTCTTCTTATTTCTAATACTCATCTTCTAACACCACCAGCAGCAAACACATTCCATACAATCCCCAGGACATCATCTGACTACCTACCTCTGTATTAACTACAGTGTACCTAGTCCTCCAAGCAGCTTTCTAAATGTCCACCTATTGTACACTATGTTTCACCTCACAATGATACCAACCCATTTACCACTTACTTGTACGCTCACTACACTGACTCACCTCACCAGCATCTACTCTTAATCTATATCCCACCTTGATGACAAACTCACATACACTACATCACAATACCCTGTCCCTCTCTCTAACTATATCTCCTTAACTGTAAACATTTACATGCTCAGATGCCTTCCTTTATACATATATTAAAGTTAGGAATATAATTCTTTTCAGTCACAATAAAACTTAAATTCAAATATAAGTGGTTCTATATCTCTACCATAGTCATCCTCTTGGCATCCAATGATCCCATAATGATTTCTCCAGTTCTAAGGACACTGACCCTATATTTTTCAACATTGATCTCAGAAGCATCTGAAAAATAATTCAAGGTATCTATGTGAGGCTAGCTTTTTATTCGCCGGACAGTCTAGTGCCTGAGAAACCTAACTAAAATTATTGACAATGAAATCATTCCCCCAGAGTTCAACATACTCAGAATTGACAAAAAAACTTAAAGATCAGGAAACATAGTTGCTATTAATAAAAAAAAATCTTTAGAAACAACACAACCTAGATAAATATCTCAAAATTCACTAATGCCAAACTTCTGCTTTTTCACCTCAAAATCAACCAAAGAAAATTATTTTTGTATCCTAACAGTTTATATCCCACCAGGCAATAACATTACCACAGCAGAACATATCCTATCCTGGATATCAGAAATCATACCCCATGAAACCTTCATATTTGGAGACCTAAATATTGACTGGAAATCATTAAACAGCTGCAGTCCTATGGACTCTATTAACTAATACAGCTTCACCCAACTAATGAACTCCTTCAGCAGATTTAAAAAAATAGAGACAATCCATATTGGACTGGAGTCTAACAAACATACATTCTAACATAGCATGCCTTGGATGTTTACCTGATACTGTCAGTGAGAACCTCCAAACCTAAGCAGTAAGACAACAACATGGTTCATCCAAATAAGTTATCTACAGGCAGAGACGTATCATCACCAGATAAGCCAACGATGCATTTATCTCAGTGCATACACTTATTTCAATTCTACCATTCTAAACATTCTACCTTTCTAAATATTCTAAATTAACTAGCTCATGACTAACAAAAGAGACAATATTAAAAGAGACAATGCCTGGTATCCTGCCATTAAGAATCTGGAATCCTTGCTCTCTCATGCAAAGAACAGTAGCACTGAACAGGTTGTCATCCCACATGCTACACCTCCTACTCAAACCATTCACTCAACACATAAAGAATTGTATGTGGAGGTACTAACCAGAAACCTACCTAAACACCAGATACCTTCCAAACACAAACATGCTACACCTAATACAGCACCTGCAGCATGCAATACACATAAAAACACAAGCACCTATCTCTCACCAAATAAGCCCTTAAGGCAAAGTACATCAAAACCAAATTTTTTAGTCATAGGTGAATCCATTGTGAGACACACAAATGTTCCCCTCACCAGGCTGGACAAGGAGAAGGTTACATTCAGCTGTCTATCAGGGGCCAGGATCCATCAGGCCATGGATGCACTCAAGTCACTCAACAAAAAGTACCGTTATGACTCGGTCATAGTTCATATTGGGGTGAATGACTTGAGACATACGTCTTTGGACTATATGAAGAGAGACATGATTGATCTCTATGAATATGTATCCCAGACATGTATGTCCCTAGCCTTGAGCAGCATTCTTCCCTCACCTAGGATGATATCACAATATAAACAAGAAAATGATTGACTTCAACAATTGGCTTAGTTTATGGTGTCATTCTAAGGGGATCCAGTTCTTGTCAGCCTAGGATGACATGGTTGGTGGTCCATGCTGCTTTGCCAGACAAGGTCTTTACCTATCACCTCTAGACTTTTGGTTACTTTCTAAGGCACTTGCCTCCTCCATACAGCCTTTTTAGGCAAGGTCTCAAGAACAAAATTTCTGATGTGAAAATATTACCCACAAATAAATGAAGGGTTATGCTGCTAAATGCTAGGAGTTTAAATTAGAAACTGCACTTTTTGGCAGCACTCCTCACCCTGGAGGATACTGACATCTGTACAGTCACAGAAACCTGGTTCAGGGCCAAAGACAGAACCCAGCCTTGCAAGGCTACAATACCTTCCACACTTTCAAACTGCAAAATGACCATGTGAGAACCAAAAGAGGAGGAGTACCTATCTTCATCAAAGATAAATACACCTGTAGACTGGTCAGACAGGAAAACTCCATGAGTTACTCCAAGTTCAACTAAATGTGGGTAAGAACCCCCCTTCAATTCATCATTAGCTATAGTCTCCTTCAATGAACCAGCTTCCCCACATTGCTTATTTGAACCTACTTGAGTCAATCAAATTACAACCAAACACTCTAGTCATGGGTGATTTTACTATCCCTCTTCTTCTTCTTCTTCTTTCGGCTTTTCCCAGTTAGGGGTCGCCACAGCGGGTCACCATCTGCTCATGATTGGCAGTGGAGTTTTTCAGTGTTGAGTTGCCAACCTGGTGCCCACCTTCCACAGAAGGCACACACATGCATGCACTAACTCCTAGGGCCAATTTAGTGTGTCCAATCCATCTGCAGCATGTCTTTGGGATGTGGGAGGAAACCGGAGCACCTGGAGGAAACCCACCTTCCACAGAAGGCACATACATGCATGCACTAATGCCTAGGGACAATTTAGTGTGCCCAATCCACTTTTGGGATGTGGGAGGAAACTGGAGCACCCAGAGGAAACCCAAACGACCACAGGGAGGACATGCAGACTCCACACAGAAGGCACCCCAGCCGAGAATCGAACTGGAGAACCTCTTGCTGTGAGGCAGCAATGCTAACTGCTGCACCACCGTGGCCGCTCCCTCTATTGACTGGGAAACTTACATGAGTACCAACATGCTCACACAGAGGTCTCTGGACTTTGTTAACACTAATGCCATGGAACAAATAGTATGCAACTGCACAAGGGGCTGAAATGTTCTCGACCTTGTCCTCATTAACATGAGTAACCATTGCACCACCACAAGTGTAGGACCATCACTGGTTAAATCTGATCACAAATCAGTCTTATTTGAAGTAGTTATAACACCTGAACCACCCTTATGTTAAATCAGGCTAAAAAAGTTCTCCAAAGCTAAATATACTTTCTTAAGGGATGGCATAAATAACGTTCAAGCTCCTGTTCCACAGATGGCATTGACAACTATGCTAAGGTATACACACATGCCCTGTACAAGCATGTATACAAATGTATTGACAGAACTGTACCTGATAGGATCAGAACAAGATCCTCAAGAAAAAACAAGCCTCCCTGGTGGACATCTAGCATTAATGGGTTGTACAACAAGGGGAAGAAGTTGCTGTCTTAGAATAAAAAATAGAGAGGTCCCAGCACTGGAAGAACACCTTCCTCTGCTTGAACAAAACAGATAAGACAACTTGTAAAATCCTTATTTATTTATTTATTTTACTTTATTTTATTTATTTTACATTTGTTGACCAGGCTAGTCCAACTGGATATATGTCCATTTTCAGTGGAGGCCCGGGGAGAAAATCTCCAAGAAACAAAATAAACACGCTATCATATATAATATGAAACATTTAGAGATACAGTTGAATGTGCAGATAATCATCGTATACACTGCATTTTGTTACATTTCTGTAAAAAGAATCATGATACATTTCAGCTATGGTTAGCCATGCAAATATTTTGCTAACAATATTGTATAAGAGAAATACTTTTGTTTTATTTGACTTAAAAAAGTAACTAGGTTATACACTCTCTTAGAAGTTAACAGACAAGTAACTAGTTTGTACAGTCATGGCAATAATGCCTTGAGAAATTAGGGGTTGTTAGTCTGGGTTAGAACAAGGGCATAACCATTGTGATTTAAGGTATGGCTTCAATTTGGTTTTAAATAATGCTATAGAGGTAATGGTGGATAGGTCTTTTGGGAGGGAGTTCCAGATTTTTCCAACTGTGTTGGCAAACAAGGAGCCACCTGCCAAGTTGTTAGCTTTGCCTATTTGTACAAGTGGTTTATTTGCTGAGTGTAGGGTCTTGAGGTTTTTATACGGGGTGATTAAGTTAGTAAGTATAGGTATGTTAGCAGGTTGGTAGAGGATCTTGTGGGCAACTGTTAATTGATTAAATAGCATTATATCTGGCAGTTCTAGCCATCCTAGCTGTTTAAGATTATCACAATGGTGGGCTCTAAAGGCAGATCCAGTTGCAAATCTAGCAATGTTATTATAGGATATTGCTAGTTTGTTGATGTTGTTTTCACATAGTTTTGTATATATAGGTGAGGCATAGAGGAGGGTAGAGATTAAGTGGGTACGGGCAATGGTGGTCCTGGCTAGTGGTGACAAAAAGGATTTAATCCTATATAGGGATCCTAGCTTTTTGTTGACTGTTTTTATAGTGATATTAATATGAGAATCAAAGGTGAGGTTGTTGTCAATAAAAACCCCAAGAAGTTTAGTAGTACAATCAGGAGATATAATAATGCCATTGCTTGATGTGACAGTAAAAGTAAGTGGGGAGGCCCGACGTGTGGGAGTGAATAGTAGCAATTTTGTTTTTTTAGGATTCAGAATGAGGCATTAATGTAGAAGTCATTTTTCAACTATGTTAAACACATTTTAGGTTATGGACTGTAAGACAGATGGTGAGGTGGCAGAGCATATTAGCGTGGAATCATCTGCATATTGGATACAAGTTGCTTGAGATATAACAGAGTATAGAGCGTTTATAAAAATAGAGAATAGGAGAGGACCTAATATGGAGCCTTGAGGGACCCCAAGTGCAATTGGAAGGTGGGAGGATAGGTTGTTTTCCCATAGGACAGCTTACTGCCTGTTATCTAAGTATGATTGGAACCATTGAATAGCTAGTGTGTCTAGAGACAGGGTTTTGAGTATATTAATTAGTAGGTGGTGGTTAACCATATCGAAGGCTTTTGAAAGGTCAATGAAGAGGGCTGAGGATAATGTATCTTTGTTACGATTCTTATTAATACAATCTATGAATGATAAAAGAGCAGAGGTGGTGCTATGAAATGGTCTAAAACCATAATGGGAGTTGGCTAGTAAATTGTTTCTATTAGGTGGTTAAACAGCTGTTTATGAATGCATTTCTCCATGATCTTAGCCAGTGGAGATAAAATGGCTATAGGTCTATAATTTGATAATTCATTCGAGTTGCCTCCCTTATGCAAGGGGATAATGTGAGAGATTTTCCAGATTGATGAAATAGTTCCTTCTGTAATAATTCTGTTTATCAGGATGGATACTGGGAAGCCTATGGCTTTTGCTGCTTTTTGCAGGTATTCTGCAGGTTATAGATCTGCAGAGAGGGTGGTAGGTTTAAGCTTATGTAAGAGTGCACAGACAAGGGATGTAGGAACAGGTTGAATGTGAAATGAAGGGGGTGCATTGGTGATGGAGGTGCTTGAAGATGATGTATCAGGGGATAGCTGATTAGCAAGAGATTGAATAGTCTCTGTGAAGAAAGTGTTAAAGGTATTGGCTATTTGAGTAGGGGTATTGTGATCCGAGCCTAAAGGGATAGGTGTGACTGAATGCCCGGGGTGTAAGAGTTTATTAATGCCAGACCTTAAAGAGCAACTTCAAAAAAAATTAGCAACCATAGCTAAAGATAACTACAAGACATTCTTCAGCTATATCCTTAACCTAAAAGGTAGGACCCAGACATGTGCTGAACTAGCTGCAGGTGGCATCACACACATTGATCCTGCAAAAATAGCTAATCAATTAGCTGACAGGTTTGGTGAAAATTTCACCCCCTGGTCCCCCCCAAACATTCCACAAAGCATTCCCTCTATATCTCCTCCACCTTGCATCTCCAAAGAGCAAGTCATTAATGCTTTCTTTAAGGCCAAAAACATAGCATCTCTGGGACCAGATGGCATCCAGGTTGTATTTTAAATGGTCTAAAACATGACTTAGCAACTTCATTAGATACCCTCTTCAACTACAGTCAGAGTACTGTTTTTTATTCCTGCTTAATGGAAAACAGCAGATGTCATCTCTCTTCATAAAAGAGGTACAGCAACACAGCCTGGAAACTACAGACCCATAAGTTTAGCCAGCCTTATCTGTAAGGCCATGGAACAAATCATCATGGACCTTATAAATAAGGATACAGGTGATCTCCAAACCCTTGATCCGACACAGCTTGGTTTTTTCAAAGGCAGGTCATGCCTGTTTAACCTGGGTGACTTCTTCAAAGATGTCACCAGAGTCACAGATGAAGGCAAATCTGTGCATACAGCCTACCTTCACTTAGCCAAGGCCTTTAACACAGTCCCACATTCAGGCATCATTGATAAACTCTCCCAGTTGAATATCAATCCTTATGTTGTCAGGTGGGTTGCTAACTGGCTCACCAGCAGATCACACTCAGTCAAAGTTGAGGGCTTTACCTTAACCAGCAGACCTGTCAGCAGTGGGGTTCCACAGGGTTCAGTGCTGGGCCCCCTATTATTTGGAATATACTTTTCAGAAGTTCAGACCAAAGTAGAGGGGCTGTGGCTAACTAAGTTTACTGATGACTGTAAATTAGTTGCAATCACTGAATCCCCATACAATGTCAATATACTTCACAAGGGAGTTACACAAACCAGTGACTGGTGCCAAAGCCATGGACTCATTCAATGCTAAAAAATGCATTATCATCCCCTTCAGTAAAAATTATTTCCCTGCAGACAATCATATAAATAATAACCTAAGTAACAACTCAGTAGTGAGAGACTTGGGAATGCAAGTTGACTGTAGCCTAAACTTTGACCACCATGTGTCTACTGTAGTAAGGAAGGCATTGCCTCGAGAGAAAAGAGGTCATAACTCTCCTGTACTCAACCCTCATCAGGCCGGTAATTAAGTACAATGCTTCCTTTGGTATTTACCTTACCAGGCACCTGCAGCAGCTTGAGAGACCTCAGGGATTTCTGACCAAGACAATTCAGGGTCTCCAGCATATGTCATACATTGACAGTCTAAACACACTGTCACTGTACTCAGTAGCATGCAGACTACTTAGAGGAGATTTGTTCATAGGTTCATAGGTTCATAGGTAGGTACTAGGCTATTGGTCCTAGGTCCTATATAAGCCTAGCCAAAAAAGTACCCTAACTTTCTCCACCCAAGAAAATTATTTTCCTGTGCCCCTATTGAGCAGAGCCACAGAGGTGATACCCAGGGTGAATTTCCTATTTCCTATCCAGTCATCAAGATTTTTCTTGAAGAGTGCTAACGAGAGCTCTGTTTGATATAGATAGGTAGTTTGTTCCAGAGTATGGGAAGTCTCTGGGACAGGAATCTATCCCTCCAGCGTGTTCTGTTTATTGTGGTGACAAGGTTTAACTCCCTAGAGCATGTAGCTCGGTGGGATTGGGATTTCTTTAAGTGGAGCATGTCCAACAGCTATGGGTTTGACATAGCTGTGTATGTTAGGCAGAGATCACCTCTAAGTAGGCGATATGCGACGGATTAAAGATGGAGTTTTTTGAGACGGTCTACGTAGGGCATCAGTTTGAGGCCGGTAATCCTCTTTGTGAGGTATTTCTGTGGCCTGGCCTACAAGAGAAATCTTGGATCAAAACTTAATGGAAATGCTGCACATCCGTAAGTAAAATGGGACAAGGGTCACCCACAGCATGTATCTTAACCTGGCCTGCAACATAAATAGGACCTGCTGGAGAGACAGATATGTCTCTCAGAGGTTATTACTCCTCTAGAACAGGCTACCAATTCCCATTAAATAGAGCCCCTTTATGATCCTGTTTAAGCACAGTCTGGATGACTGGATGGAAAACCATAAATTTTTTCCACGGATTTCACCTTTGACCCTCATAGATAGAGGCAGTTGCTGCTAAGATTTTGAGTTTAGGCATGATCCTTATATTGGGCTTCTTTAGCAATATACTGAGTACACACGACTAGGCTTATAAAGTCCTTTGGGTCAATAGCTTAGTAACCACCAATGAACATATAATTTTAGACATCTCAGAAACCTCACTAAGTTCTATATTAAATCAAACAAGAAATCATACTACAACAAAACTACTTGGATACATAATTGATCATCACATACTTTATTCTATCAAGAAAACTCTACAAATTTTTGATCTCTCTATAGGGTGAAGCAATATCTGGCAGATACTGCTAGGATTACCTTGGGATTGTTTTATATATATATATATATATATATATATATATATATATATATATTAATATATATATATATATATATATATATATATATATATATATATATATATATATATATATATATATATATATGTAGTAACAAGTACTGTGTGTGTGTATGTGTGTGTGTGTGTGTGTGTATGTGTGTGTGTGTGTGTGTGTGTGTGTGTGTGTGTGTGTGTGTGTGTGTGTGTGTGTGAGTATACATACAAAAAAATATATATATATTTTTTCAGTTATGTGTAATGATATGTTTAGCCACAAGATGGTAATTTCCTGCTCCTTCTGCAGTGTGTTTCATGAGATTAAAAAGTAATAAACGTACTTCGGTTTAGAATACGAACAGGCTGTAAGCACCTATTTGCTGTGCCCAGAAGAGGTTTTTCTAAGAAGCATCAGCCTACTTCCTTCCTCATTCTTACAAACATCAGCATTACATATAAAACTAAACTGGCTTCCTGCTTCTATAAAGTACTTAAATTTCAACTAACCTCCGTAACAACAAACATTGTGCTGTACATTTTTGTACTAAAAGAATTAAACTGGCTCAGCCTCCCACACCAACTTATCCACACACATCTAATCACTGCCCACAGCCTTCTATATTCCCCTGATAAATGCCTAGCATTACAGAACAATCTACTCATTTTCAAACAACAAACTCCTACAAAGTATCAGTAAATCATTCAGCATTGGTGGATATTCTCTGTATTCCCTTTGTGTCAAAATTCAAGAATGAAGTCCCTACATACACAAGACAGATAGATACAGCTATGAAACTGATTGAACAGCACCTAAACCAAAACTGACTGCTCTTCATAATCAGATGGTTAAGTCTTCTCCCCCTCTTCCCCAATTGACAACTCTAGGACCTCTCTACTTTCTAATCCACCTGCTATATCTTACCTCATAAAATCTCATTGACTCTCAAACTCTTTCTCACTGTCTTCCACTGCAAAACTATCTGTCCTAACATTTTCAGCAACCAACTTTTTTTCTTCATTCTTGCAGTTAAATAAAATCCCTGCTATCTATATCTGTGGTTAAGAAAGCATTCTCATTTTTATTTTATTCTCTGGTAATGCTTATAAAGTGCATGTCAATTTATTTTTCCAATATATGTCCTCTATTTATTTTCATGTAAAATATATAATGTTCACATAAAATGTACTGCATATATAAAAATGTTTGTACCATTATAAAATCCATATTATTTAGTTGTGAAAATTTTCTACCTGAGTCTCTGATGAAAATGGGGCTTTGTCCATTTGAACTTTCCCCCTCAATAAATGTAAATAAATAAATTAGCAATAAATAATAGCAAACATTACAAATAACATTTATTATAAAATAATAAAATATACAATAATAAGAAAATAATAACAAAAACAAATACAATTAACTCTCCCAAATATTAATTGAACTTGAAACTGCATATAAATTATTTTAAATTATCATAATAAACTGGTATGACTATGAAGGACATGACCTTATATAACAGAAATATGTATTATATTATATCATATATCATGAGCGATTTATTATCTTTCTGTAACCCATCACATCATATCATGAGTGATTTCCTATCTTTCTATAACCTGTCACAAATTCATTGCCATGACTTCCAGAAGAAAGACAAAAGGCTCAACAAAAGAGTTAAGCAGTCCCCAACCCCCATGCAGACCCAGTATATCACTTGTACAGAATATCAAATAAGTATACGAAATGTCGTGATGATGTACACAGATGTGTACAATCATACTGAGAATTGCCCATTCAGAGTAACAAGACACTTACCAGCTGCTCTGGCTGCTGATTATTTGTTTCAGTTCTCACTTACAATGATGACATTTTTCTATTAGCCTACCCACCCCTCACCTATACATTTTCTGACATGTAAGAAGTCAGTAATAATCCATCATGAAAAAGAAAATGCTAACAAAACATTTATATTTATATTTCCACACTGAAATATTACAGAAAAGTAGTGTAAGGGTCCTACAGCCAAACCTGGAAAAAAACAGTGAAACACTTAACATATTTAGAAGTTAAATTATCTGAAAACTCAGTTTAAAACACACAAAAGGAATGCAATGTCTGAACTTCTGACATTAGCTTTCCTGACTAAGAATCCTTCATGAAACTTCTCCAAGAAGATGCAAGAAGGAAAAAAAAAATGATTCTCTATGGAAATGGTTTTCCACTTAGACATACGCAGACATTTTCACAAGGGACAAAAAGCTTTCCTTTCACTTTGACTCCAAACAAAACAAAATAAACTGAAAAACTACACAAAGTCTGCCAAGTTGTAATTAAGATGTTTTTCTTTATTACAACTAGCACCTTCCCATTTCACCTTCAATGGTTAAACTTCTAAACAGAAAAAGGAAATAAATATAGCAACAATGTTCAAAACCAAAAAGACAATGGCATAACTAAACCAAATACTTATAATATAATTCATGATCCAAACAAGAAGAATGTAATGTATCTAACATACAAAAATATGTATTTTGCTTCCAAATGTAATAAAATGTGGCTGTATCCATCAACTTATTATCTGTCAGATCAGCATATAAAAAAAAAAAACTTTAAAAGTGAGGCATCAGAATTAGAGGTTCTTAGGTTAGTACTAGACTAACTGCCTTTGTGGGGTTTTTTAAGCCTAGCCAATTACCCTGTGTAAAAATCAAACAGGATTTTGTGTCTGTAAGGTAAACACCTTAATCACTATGGCAACCTCCTACCTCCTAGCACTCACTAAAATGCCATGCCACTGAACTAATCCTAAAGACACTTCTAACATCTCTGTTGTGTTCCAAAATTATTTTTCTAATTGTCCTTGAAGTTTGACCAATATAACACTTGCAGGCAAAGGCAAGTTTTCACATAGGCATTCAATAAAATAAACTGCCCCTTCCTGCTAACAATACGAAGAACTGAAAGCTATGAATTTAGCCTGTTAATATACTGTATACTATAACATTTTCAAAAAGGATGAATAGAGTATCCCTTGCACTGAAGAGATTCCACAGAGAAGTCAGGAAACATATGTGAATTGATAGAATGATTCATTAGGGAGACACAATTTGAATAAATTACAGCACTTAATATAGTAGAAACATGTACCAGTGCTTCTTTATGATGCAGGAAACACTTTTAACAAAAGCAGCATATCTTGTAATAAAGTTTGTATCTTCCTTAATGCAATTTCTTCTTCTTTAACTTCTTCTAATGCTATGTCTTTCTCTGCCAATTAGAACAGAATATACTTGTTATAAAGAAGTATAGCCGGTAATAGGAAGTCATCCACAAAGTTTACTCCTTTTATGTTTGTTTCCTGACTCCATATGTATAGAAATGAATAAATAGTTAAATAAATGTGCGTAAGGGGGTATACCAGCTATTTTTCATTGTTTTTAATTTCTCATCTTTTCCAACTGAATTATTATTTTTTTTTTACTTTACCGAGGGTAGAGGTGGCCATTTCCGATATAATTTCCAGTGAGATCCTATTATATGAAGACTGGAAGGGATTCCCCTTGGGACACTAACATAGGCTGCACATCTGAAGGCTAGTATCTTAGTTATATTATGATAACACCATTTCTTCCTAGTACATTGCTGTCTTTTTTATTTCATTTCGACTGTGTACTTGTACAAGGTCCTATTATTGTCATATCTTTTGTAGCGCAAATTATTCCTGAAATGAAGGCCTGCTTTTTTTGTTGTTTAAATTAAATATTTCTAGATAGAACTGATCATAGTTTTGTAACATTTGGATTGGTAACATTTGAAGTCTTTCATGTTTTCTTTATTTTGGTTTAACAATTTTCTGATTTTTGTAACTCCACCATTTATGGTTATTGTATTTTCTAGTATATTCTACCTCTCTCAGGACTGAATCTATCAATGCAACTAATTATAATGTTGTAGATTGTCATGAATAATTCATCAACTGGTTGGACAGAGTGGTTTAATATACAATCCCAAGTGAATAATGCAAGGTGATTGTCTGGGGCTCTTTAGCTGTCTTTTGAAAATTTTTCAGACATGGCATTATTTTTATTAAGTTTTGTTTGGTGCAAATGAGAGATTTTTCTCCACTGTGCCTAGCACAACTGGAAGGGTTGTTCATCACAAAGATATCCAGTATGTTTCTGTCCCTTGTTAGTATTTTAACAATCTTTCTGATCTATTAACGTTTGTAGTCTAATAGTTCCTGCACATGATAGTTGTTTATGGTGCAGTTTTCTAAGTCAATTTAGAGATAATTTAGGTCACTGAGAAGAAAAGCATTTTCTGTTAAGGAGAAGATATATGTTTATAAATGAAGTCATGATGCTATTAATGTTACATGAAGGGGGAGGAATATTATGTTACAAACGTGTAGTTTGTGTCCTCACTGGCTGGGGAGTAATTCATGACCTTAATTTGTTTCTAGATTCCTACTTTTATTAGACTGACTTATAAAAATGGATACACTACCACCTTACTTGATGGGCTGAACTGATTGGCAATAGTTGTAAATTATTGAATGCAGGTGGGTCTTTTAATGATGTTGCTACGGCAGACTGTACCTCATTGCCTCAAAGATAAGTTAAGCTTCTTAAGCAGCTTAGATCTTTTATTTAAGTTGCAGTTGTTGATAAGGCTTACCTTAACATTATTGCTGCTTACAGATTTTAGCTAGACTAGTCCATTAATTTGTCCCAGCCTTAAAAGAGGTATTTGGGAAGAAAGTAGCTTATTCAGTAAACAAAGTACCCAAACTCTTTTGAGTAACAAACCAGTCTGTCAAACCAGGTCTGGGCCGTCCACATGACTTCCAAGCAGAGAGATACTGATCTCCTTGGATTAGCACTATGAAGAAGCTAATTGTTGTGGCTAATATTCTTTCTGCATATATATGCACTATTGTCAGTAAAAAAACAAAACAGTGTAAGAAACTTCTCTGTGTGGAAGATTTTCAGTCCATATATCTCTAGTTAATCACTGTATATTAATCAGATCAGACAATAGTAGTAAAAGTACTGAACTTAAACTCGTATTAAGTAAAAAAAAAGATAATAAAAAATATATAATTGTACAGAATTACTAAGTATCCGAAAGTAATCCAAGCAAGTCAGGCAGTCTGTTTCCAGTCAAAAATCCTTTATTACGTACACAGACAAACGATCCAAGTAAAACAAAAGTAGAATAATAGTTTCCTCACAAGCTTTCTAAATATATGTATATATATATATATATATATATATATATATATATATATATATATATATATATATTATCAGGCAAGGGAGTGGTTTCTTGGGCTGTAAAACAAAGTGTTATTGGTACACATGTTAAATTCACATCCCTTCCCCCATCAGTGTGACATTTGAGCTGATCCTGCCCTACTTAGTAACTGTCATAATAATATAACCCTTATGTACTTTAAATAAAATGTATAATGATGTGGTACCTCTTATTTAACCAGATTATTAAGTAGATTATTAAGTTTGTGATTTTATCCAAGACAATATACTACATGGCTGGAAATATATCAACATTAGTCCATTTGGCAATCAAAAAAAATATATAAACATATACAAATACACTTTGCGTATAAAAAAAATCAATTGTAAAAATCATATTCTATTTTCATAACCTATTGTTATCAAATATTGCTTTTGTCCTTCTAGACTTTTTCAGGTCTGTGTATAAGAACCCTAAAAACTATCTATAAAAATATTATTATATAATTAGTTAGTATTGTTATTACACATCATTTTGAATAAAGTAGAAAAAAAGAAACAGAAAAAGAAAAAAATAATAAGAAAAAATGTATGATGATGGAAACAAAATATACACTTAAATTACAGCTGATTTAAAATGGTATTTAAAACCAACCTGGTAGAATAAAATAAAATAAAATAAAATTAGTCATGTAAACAATGTGGCAATTTTCTAAGTTCCAGTGAACTTTTAATTGAACAGTATTAGTTCAGTCCAGGCTTCCTAAAATAATCCAGCTTTAATTGTCACATGAGTTCATGTTTCTCCAGAATATTCGGGATGTTTCCTTTTTCTCCAGAATATTCGGGCTGTCTCCTTCAAGATCACCCATGTCTATGCGATACTGGATCTGGAACTTAAAACCTGTGAGTCTTTTATGAAGAGAAAGGTGTTTGGTTTGTGCATTATTTTTACATCCAGAGCAGATTTCTGACAGATGACATGAAATCCTACACTTGAGTTTATTTACAGTCTTGCCCATATAGAATGCATCACTTTCAATACACTGTGCCCTGTAAATTACTTTTGTAGTGCTACAGTCACCCGCTGCACTGGTCTTAATGATTTTTTTTTAAATAAGGGCAATAAAAGCTATCACTTTGCTGTATCTTCTTCTGGCTTTTTCCCAGTTAGGGGTCACCACAGTGAATCACCTGTCTGCTCATGATTGGCAGTAGAGTTTTACAGTGTCGAGTTGCCAGCCCAGCGCCCAACCTTCCACAGAAGGCACACACACGTGCACACTCACACCTAGGGCCAATTTAGAGTGTCCAATCCACCTACAACATGTCTTTGGGATGTGGGAGGAAACCAGAGCACCTAGAGGAAACCCACGTGACCACAGGGAGGACATGCAGACTCCGCATAGAAGGCACCCCAGCCAAGAATCAAACCGGAGAACCTTTTGCTGTGAGGCGGCAACGCTAACCGCTGCACCACCGTGGCTGCCCTATCACCTTGCTGTATAAATATACAAAATGTACAATTAGTTTCACATCTTTTAGTGTTTCTCTCATATGGTCTAGTTTTAAATTCAACAAACCATCTATTGTTCCTGTCATTCCTATAAACAAAGGATGGGGCTTCACCTAAGATGTTACTCAGAAAAGGTTTTCCTGTGACAATGTCCCAGTTTTCTTCAATAACATTTCTGATACTGTGATAATCCAAAGTGTACGTCAGGATGCAGCTATTTTTGCATTTGTCATTCTCTGTCGAATTTCTTAACATTCTCCTACTGGGGAGGTTGAGTGAAGGTGCTTCAGTCCTTTTCAGTTCTATAATGAGTGCCAGGATGTTTTTTAACATCTGACTTTCATAGTCTCTCACTAGAAAATCATTCTCTAAGTTGTTCAGGTTTCTACTGATGAGGGAAGGGATGTGAATTTAACATATGTATCAATAATACTTTGTTTTACAGCACAATAAACCACTCCCTTGCCTGATAAAAAGTATAACTCTATTTAGAAAGCTTGTGAGGAACTATTACTCTATTTTTGTTTTACTTGGATTGCTTGCCTGTGTACTTAATAAAGGATTTTTGACTGAAAACAGACTGCCTGCCTTGCTTGGATTACTTTCGAATACTTAGTAATTCTGTACAATTATATATTTTTTATTATTTTTTTTTTTACTTAAGATGTTTAAGTTTGCTACTTCTACTACTATTGTCTGATCTGATTAATATACAGTGATTAACTAGAGATATATGGACTGAAAATCTTCTACACAGAGAAGTTTCTTACACTGTTTTGTTTTTGGACCCACCATACTTGTTTAGTGGGTTGTTTTGAGACTTCGGGGATACCACGGAGATTACTTGTTTTCACTATTGTCAATGAAGGACTGACCTCAGTAACTGTAAAGGATTGGCCAGCATGTTTAAAGAACGTTTCATGGTCAGCACATCTCTGTGCATCACTAGGAAAGCAAGGAATATTCAGTGACATTGATTACGATGTGCATAACAGCAAAGTCAAAATCATTGTGAGAAAGCTGGCTACACCAAAAGACCTTAGCAACTTCCCTACTCTTAGCCAGAGAAAAGCATCATCAATCATAAAGGTTTTCTAGTAGGTTTGCTTTGGAGTTAAGGTTAGATTTAGGACTCAAAGTTGTTTCCTTGTGACTAGTGCATATTGGTGCTGTGACTTGAAGTACATGTCCAACAGAACTAGAGTAGGTGGGGATAAATAGGTTAGTATATATATATATATATATATATATATATATATATATATATATGTGTGTGTGTGTGTGTGTGTGTGTGTGTGTGTGTGTGTGTGTGCGTGCGTGCGTGTGTGTGTGTAAATATAGCTATATATATAGAGAGAGAGAGAGAGAGAAAGAGTGAGGGAGAGGGGTGCTCACTGAAGTTTATGTGTGGGGGAGCTTTGCTTCTAGTTTAGATAACTAACTTTGTTTTTCATACTTTAAATCACTACATACAATTAAAAGGGAATGTTCAGCTAGAGTCAAATGAGTTAGGTATTGCCTAATGACTCCTAGAGTAAAAAAACATGAAATAGATACTTCTTTGACTTTAACACCCTTTTTAAATTGTCACTTTTAACTCATTCAAGCCTAAAATGCATGTTTGTATATGTTGACTTTACACCCATAGCCCCTTATGGCATCCAGACCTATTTTGGGGTCTGGTTTCTTTAACAGAGTACCTTACCATTCAATAATAAGCAGCAATGGAAATTGCAGTGTCTTGTTAACAAAATGACTCTAAGATTATTAATGTAGGATGTGCTGCAGTAGAGAAATCTATTTTCACTTAGTATTCATATTTTCATATTTGTGTAGCCGCGGTGGTACGGCGGTAGTGTTGTTACCTCACAGCAAGAGGTTCTCCCGTTCAATTCTCGATGTGGCTTGGGAGTGCCTTCTGTGTGGAGTCTGCATGTCCTCTCCGCGGTTGGGTAGCATTCGAAAGACATGCATGCATAAATGGGCGTGCCTTCATTGAAGGTTGGGCGTCAAGCTGGCACCTCGGCATTTCGTAAAAGTCTATTGCCAATCATTAGCAGACTGGAGTTCCGCTGTGGCGACCCCTTACCAGGAAAAAGAAAAACAAACAAGAACATTTATATTTTCATATTTGTAGGTATATTTTCTTTCCTGATAGTCCTACATGATATTCTGTGGTATGTTGTGATATGTCATGGTGGAAGATAAAGTTGCCAATGTCCATTTGTATCACACTACACCTGAGATATTGCTAGATGGTTGTTAGTAATTATGAAAATAAACAATATTTCCACATGTACTTAAAACTGCAAAACCAAGTAATTTACAAACTGTTGCAGGAGATAAAATGAAACCTTAAATGCTGTTGAAGAAAATTATATATGATATTTGCACTGTAAATTATACAGCTTTAAAGATTTTCAGTGTTATTTCAATAAACATGCACTGAGAGAGCAATTTCTTTTTGGTATGTAATTGTATATATCTGGTTAACAAAAATGTTCTAATAACATTTGTCTAGGTTGTATAGTATCCAAGATACGAGAATTTATTTGCGAAATTTAGCTAAAATATAGTTTGGGTTTGTGTACATTATAGTATACTATTTATGGAAATACTATGAATCCACTATTATCACTATAAAGAATATTTCATACTGATAACATTGCTATTTGTGTATAAAAAAAGTTTCAGGTTAGGCAGGAACTCCAGGTACTCCAGGGTAATCGTTGTAGTATAAAAAATCCACTTTATTCACAATGAGTTACGATGTATAACAGATAACAAAGACAGATTTTAGCACTTTCATCTCTGACTGAGACTTCATCAGAAAGTCAGATTTTTTATACTACAACGATTACCCTGGAGTACCTGGAGTTCCTGCCTAACCTGAAACTTTTTTTATTCATTTATTGCTATTTGTGTAGTTTTAATAGCTTTTACTGTTTACAAAATATTTACATTTATCTATCTTATACTTTTCAAGTTTATTTTTCAGAAAATGCTCAGGAATGCAGGCTGTACTGCTAGAAATGTGACATTAAACATCACATAGGTATTAATGAGGTAAGTAATGGCTCAGGTATATACATCAATAGAAAAGAAAGCAAACCATGTTAACATTTTCATTATTTCTATGCATTACACATTATATTCATGTTTTATTTTTCAAAATTATTCACTCTAACATGCAATTTACAGACAGTGGGCAGGATTCACGAAGCCTCCATGTAAAAGTTACAAGGCTTACACGGAGGCTGCAGTTAAACGGTGTGATGTCAGCATGTCATGCATATGCATGAGGGCATGCTGAATCACACCTAAGGCTAACACGGTCCATGTAAGACAGTAGGGGGCGTGTCTGTAGGGCGAGCCCTGCAAACGGACACGCCCCCAGAAGAGTAAAAGTCCCAAAAGTAAACCCCCATGACAGAGTCTGTGTAAATGTGAATAAACACAACACAACACATGCCCCCACAGACTATGAACATAAAATGTATAAATGAAAATCTTATATATTTTTTTATAAGTTGTAAAGATGTTTGCCCATGAATGCGCTCGTTTGTGCGGGCGTGCCTGGTGCTTAGCCACAGTTAGCAGTCAGTGGAAAAGCATATAAGAGCTAAATATGCAAAGTAAACCAAGAAGCAATAGCGTAGCGGTAGAGGCGCCGGCTGAAGAGGAGGCAGTCATGGTTCGAGCCCCCACAACATCACTTTTTATTTTTAATGAAATAAGCACAAAACAAGTCCCTGACATATATGTACATATATAAAACTATATTTTATGTAAAATGTAATGAAATGGGCCATGTATTTTGAAGAAATGTGAGATAAAAAAAAAGAATGTCAGATGTGCCTATAGCTGAGCTACAGTCCAACAAGTTGAGGATATCTGCTTGTAGGTGAGCAGTGTTTTAACAGGTGTAAAATGAGTGCCCGTAGGTGAGCAGTGTTTTAACAGGTGTAAAATGAGTGCCTGGGATTGAGCAGTATTTTCACATGCTAAAACTGTGTGCCCATAGCTAAGCTGAGTGTAATATGCTTGCTGACAGCCAAACGATGCGTAAACCGGCATAACCCGTTTGCGCGGAGCTGCGCACCGCGCCAACAAGCTAACTGGCGGGCAACGTTGAGCAAGCTGTATCAAAACTGCCTTTGCACAGACACACCTCCTAGCCTGTATAGACAGTCATAAAATATAAAACGCAATGGACAAGTTCGAACCCAGGATACCATGCACCATTGTCAAAGTACTGAACCACTAAGCCATGACAGTTGCACTTAGAAGTGCAGTAATAGCATATATATAGGAATGAATAGAAAGAGGAGCATGACAAAGCAGGTTTTGTGAAGCTGATACAATTCCAAAATGGCCAATCACAGATAAGTGCGGGAAAAACGGCATATATAAGCCACATAGGCGGGAATACACAGCATAACCGATTGTGGAACCGACTTGCAGCCAGGATGTCAGGTGTAGGAGAGGGTAGTTGCTTCCGAGCGCAGAGGTGGGGCATTGAGGAGTCCAAATATATGGTTTGGCTCCTCGTCCATGATCATGAGGCCCAACTCATGCAGGGCCAGGTCCTGTGGGGAGCATATAGGGCTGAGGCGTGGGACCGGTTGGCACATGATCTCACCAGTGCCACAGGAATACCAAGGACTGGTGAACAGATCCGTCACCACCATGCAGACCTGAAGAGATGGAAGCAAGACCAACTGAACCATTGGATCCGGAAGGCCCGGCAAATGCCCAACGCCCCACTACTGAGTAAGTTACATGTAATTATTTATGTAAGAAATTAACCTAGTTGATATTATGGAGATGTTATTCCAATATTACTTCATTTACATTACAGCTGCAGGTGTCCGTTTCATGAACCATTGAGCCTATGCCGATAGGCTGGTGCGGTTGCGCCACCAGGCAGGTGAGTAATTCTCTCCCTGTAAGTGTAAAAAATATATAAGTATGACAGTTAGCAAAAGAGTGCAGTGTAGTCACTAATAATAAAATGTGCAAGTAACAGTGTAAGAGAGCTTGCAAGTATTGCTTGATTACAAAAGTGTGATGCAGCCTGTAATCCAAACATAAAAATGAAACAAGTCTGAAATAAAGATGTCCCACCTGTAATATAATAGTACATAACCTGCAGCAGGCTGAAAAGTACAGCTGCAGAAGCTGAGTAAAACACGTGTGAAATATATCCCTGTTGAAATTCTGAAACATGACAGAAGTGAGACTGTTGAAAAGGATTGTCATAACTAAAGGTAAAACATGTCAATAAAGCCTAGAATTAAGTACCATCTTGAATTGTAAAAATAAAACAAGTGAGACAGTGTGAGAAAGAGGTATGAATCCACCAATAAAGTAGTAATAACTCCTGAATAAAGTATACTGCAGTCAGTACAGAATGAAATGAATGTGACAGGCAGAACCAAACAGCAGCATGTGTTGAAAAAAGTACTGAAGCTGGAATGTGTGTCCCAAAATCTGGATATGTTGCTCTCAGTTTGCAATATGCAGATAGTATGGTTGTCTGAAATACCAAACATCCACAGTTGTCTATAGCCATATAAAGCAAATGTAGCAGGATGATGTAGCTGAACAGAGCCAGATATGAATGTGTATGAATAAATATGAAATGTATATTGATGTAGCAGTAACATTCCTATCACCAACCTGAAGTAGTTATCACATAGGAAACTGTAGTCAGACCTGTAGTGTGTATATATCTGCAGCTAGTAGAAATGTACAGCATATGTATAGGTATTTGAAGTTGTTAATTAAATATTTCTTCACCCTACCCTATAACCACAAATAATCCATTCCACGTGAAATGGGTATGTGCATTCACAATTAACACCCCTGGACATTTGTCCTGTTGGTTCATACATATTTGCATGTATGTTAATGCATGTGCCCTGTTCATACATCCAAACCTGATGGCCTGTTGCCATCAATCAACCCTGCATGTTGTTGGATTGTGTATTGCTGTTCAAATTATGCATGTGTTATGCTTGCTGTTCAATGGCTTGAATTTATGGGTGTTTGGTTAATGGGAATACTAATGCATGCTGTTACAACTAATTGTGAATGGTATTGTACGTTACTAACCCAAACTGTCATAACATAATGTAAAACATAGGACGACAGGGAAGGTGGGTTCCAGCAGACCCACCTCTCCCACCTCAGCTGGCGAGTGCACCTGGCAGTAGTGCCTAGTCTGGACCCTCCTCCGGTGGCCCTGTGCCACCTGTGGATGGAAGCACTGCAGGGGATGGGGCTCGTCCCCCCTCTGCAAGCGTGGCCGGAGGACAACATCCACTCACCCTCCGTAGTGTCCGGACTGTGGTGCGTAGGGAGATCCAGCACGCTGTGCTTGGGCCCCTACACCAGCTTGAGGCACGGGTGGCACAACTCATGGGTGTGCCTGCTGCCTGGCCTACACAGCCCCCAGCACAGCCCCGTCCTGGGCAGTGAAGGCACAGTGGCAACTGCTTATGGGTGGGGATCTCAGTTCCACTGTTGCCATGTGTGGGCTCATGGGCTCAAGATATCCAAACATCCATCCCCGTCAATTGTGTAACCCCCCCCACATGTGTCATACACCACCCCTGTATGCGTCTTGTTTGTCTTGTCTGTTAACCTCCCCTACCTACCTCCCCAGCTATACCGACTTCCTGTACCTGACATACCACTCTCACCTGAAAAAAAAAAGGGCACTCTGTACCCACAAAAAAATTACACCCCATACATAGCTGCCCATTTTGCACACATGTCTGCTGGACATGTAAACTGGCAATTACAATTGGCTGTACAACAAATATTATTGTTGTCCTCACACCTCTCTCAGGGGTGGAAGGTTTCAAATTTCACACCAAATTACAAACATATGCACAGCTATTGCTGATGAAGAAATTGGCAGCTATGGGCATTTCCTACATCCCTCCTGCAAAACCCGAGCTTGTTTTCCTACTGTCCTACCCTCTTTGTGCCCCCTTTTTCACCACTTTCCTATCTCCCTATTTTTTTTTCTTTAAAAGAAAATAGCGTGGGTGTGCGTGACAGTAAGCACTTCTAAGCAGTAGTAAGCGGGTGTGCACTTCTGTGTGCTTAGCTAAGCGTGTATGCGCAAAGCTAAGCGGCAGTGCGCATGTATGGCCTCCACGCAAACCAGCACTAACCTGCTTACAACTGCTTAAAAGTGCCTTAGTCACTCTGAATGACAAGGCCTGTAGTTTACTCAGCAGCAAAATAAAATACCTCCCTCAGTCTCGAACCCAGGACCTTGGAAACACTAGTCTGCATGACTTACCACTAAGCCATGACTGCTATACAACAACATTGTGCTGAAAGAAATTTATCATAAAATAGTAGGAATTAATGTAAAGGGAATATAGCAAGTGTAGTACACAAAGCATGCCATGTATATTTACTGTCAAATCTAGTGGATTTGTAAAATAGTACTGTGTGCTGAGAAACAGTCATGCTAGTTGGTAGCTACTAGGTAATAATGTCACAGTAGCATCTGGCAAGCCACACACATACTCAGAGCAGGATAAACACTGCCATAGTTGAATAGTTAAGAGATCAGACAAAGCAACTGTGACTGAGTTACAGGGATGTCCCTGATGTGAAAACAAATGTCAACTGTGCCCCACTGACACCCTGTCAAATGTACTAACAGTAGGCAGAAAGGTGTAACTACACATGCAATGGTAACTATGACTGACTGAAGGTATGCACCACCTGCATGGCACAAATGGTGTACTAATACATATGCTTGAAATAACCCACAGTCACAACTGCACAGTATCAGAATATGTCATTGGAGTAACCCACTGCTATGTACCATTCCATGAGGCTGATAAAAGATGCACTGGAGAGTATCTAAGGCCTGTTCAGCAGCATGATCAAATACCCCTGTAAGTGTCAAGGCCCACACCATGGCCAGACCATACTGCATGCAGTAACACCCTACCACAACAAACACATAGGGAATTGCTGGCCAAACAGATTTAACAAGCATTACAAGCTGTGAATATCAATGGAAAATAGAAAAGCCAAAGCAACACATTACAGGAAGACACCTAGCAGGCATACAATGAGTGAATGTAAAGGCCAAATATTGAAGCCATAGCAACAGATTGCAAGAGCCACTGCTATATACCAGTTACACCACAATCCCCACAGGAAAGCACACACACCCATATACAGAGTATTACTAGTCGTAGGTGTCATTTTACATACACACGGAGAACAGGACATTGGAGGAAGGAATACTCAGCTTACAGAACAACATGCATTGCAGTGTCTACAACACAGCCTGAAATATGAAATACATACCAACCCTTACACTCACAGAACAGTGTCCACAGCAAACCAGCATGGTCCCCACCCTGATAATCTGAAAGGGCTACGCCTACCTAACAGACCTTTTTATAGCACAGTCCTGTAATCACAGTGAGAACTGCAATCACTACACAACAGGCTGCATGCAATTAGTAAATGCTGGCTAACAATTGGTGCAGAGGCCATCACATGGACATGTGCAGATACCTACAAAAGCATCCTGTACTCCCAGTCCACACATGCAATACTGTCATTGCACCCGCTGGAGGTAGAGAGAGAGAGAGAGAGAGAGAGAGAGAAAAAGGAAAACAAGAAAGAAAAAGAAAGAAAGAAAGAAAGAAAGAAAGAAAGAAAGACAAAGAAAGAAAGAAAGAAAGAAAAAAAAAACCTGAAACAACAAAGCAAAGAGGCTGACAGCAGGCCAAGCAACTGCAAGCCTACACAAACAGCTGCAACAAACACAGGTAATGTAAAGTACTACTATAATACTCTACATACTGTGAACCCTACAGATGTGTTATTGGTCTGTATCTATGTATATGAAGATGTGCATAAGGACGGGGACATACTGAAACTGTCACTGAAGGCTCCACTTACATATGTATGTGATGGTAGCTATGTGCACATAGCAATGTAGGTTGCAGTGCAATGTACAAGTACGTTGTACAGTAATGGGTGTTCAGCAGTACGTTACTGTGTGTATACATATGTGGAACTAAAAAGGAGTATATATATATATATATATATATATATATATATATATATATATATATATATATATAAAACGTGTATACGTATGTATATCGAGATATGTATGTACATATATATATATAATATGCATATGTGTATACATAGATAGAGAGGGATGTAGAAATACATAGACATATATAGTTTCACAGTGTCATAGTTTAGTCCTAGGCTATCTGCAGACACTGTAAAGAATAGGTTTAGAAACTTGCGCCTCTGTATAGTAGTGACACAGTAAAGACCCCTGCTGTAAACCTATGATCTCCCATTCACTTGTCAAGAATGCACATGAAGAGTGTCAGTGAAGGTCTCTGCCTAACATGAACTGGGATCCTGTTCCACAGTATGGGAAGCCTCTTAGTGATGGATCTGTCCCTACAGTATGTTCTATTCATATGTGTGCTGAGGATTAAATCTTTAGCTGTCGTGCTTCTGATGGATTTGGATTGTATGAGGTGGAACATGTCCATCACTACCAGATTGGACATGGCCTACCACATCAGGCACAGATCACCCCTACGTAGGCAGTATGCTATGGAATAGAGCATGAGTTATGTTAGTCTGGCAGCATATGACAGTTGTTGCAGACCCTTGATCCTCCTGGTGATGTACTCATGGGGTCGCCCTAGCTGTTGCAAGTGCCAGGTGAGGTACATACCAAATGGGGCATAGTACACAGTCATGGGCCTGATAAGAGAGGAGTATAGGGGTACAATGACCCGTTTTGATGTGGATGTGAATCCCTTCATGATAAGGTGGGCAAGGTAGGAAGTCCATCCAAACACTTTGGCAACGTGGGTGTCAAATGAGAGGTCAGCATTGCACAGTGTCACCAGGTCTCCGATTACTTTGTCTGTACTCAGTGGGTTATTGTCTATGTGATAATATGTAGGTACCTTGTCCGTCCAAAAGCGTATGAATATACATTATGTGGCATGCAGTGTCAGGTCATGACTCCGGCACCAGTTGTTGGTGTCTGTGAGGCCTGTCAGTAGGATGTATGTGTCAGCAGGTGTATCGCCTATGATGCCTAGTATGCACTCATCTTTGAACATTGTCAGCCACTACCCTCCCATGTCTGCTTCCACATCTGAGAATGATATGCCAAACATGAGCAATCCCAGGACAGAGCCCTGTGGGACACCACATGTGACTGGCTCTGAGTCTGACATGGCACCAGTGAGGTTGACTATAGGGTTTCTATCCTTTAGCCGGTTTGCAACCCATCATGTGACATATGGATTTACATTTCAGCTGTTGATCATGTCTATGATGGCAGAGTGTGGTATTGTGTCGAATGCCGTAGGCAAGTCCAGGTAGGCTGTATGGACCGCTGTGCCCTCAGCAATGGCTCTAGTGACTAATTTGAAAAGGTCAACCAGGTTCATAAGGCAGGATCTGCCCTCTACAAAGCCAAACTGGGTGGGATCAAGTGTCTAAGTCCCCAATGTCTCTGTGTATGGGTACCATAATGATCCTTTCCATAGTGTTGCAGACCAGGCTGGTTAAGCTTATGGGGTGGTAGTTACCAAGGTCTGTAGAGGTGCCTCCTGTGTGGAGTGGGACTACTGTTGCTGTATGCCAGTGTCCAGGTACATATGCTGTAGTAAGGCTACAGCTGAATAGCATGTAATGTGCATGTGTAGCTCCTCTTGCAGTTCATGTAGCATGCAACCTGTAATACCATTGGGTCCCATTGATGCTGTGTTTGCAGCTCTGCTGAGGGTGGTTTCCAGCTGGACATCTGAAATGATAGGGAGGTTACAGTCAGCTGGGATAAGTAATTCCACATGTGTGGGTGAGGGAGGGGAGAAACCTGCACTGAACCTGTCTGCCAGACTGTTGGCATTATCTGTGTGTTCAGTGTAGCGTATGTCACTGTGAACTAACTGTGAACACAACTGAGGGTTCCCACCCAGGTGTGTAACATAGCAGAGGAAGGTCTTGTGGTTATCTGTAGTGACCATAGCAATGTCCCTCTCATTGTTGGCCTTGCATGTTTGTACGACAAAACGTATCTTTCTACTACTGCTGATCAGAGATGCCGTAGCTCTATGGAAGTATGCTCTGCCGTACAGTAGCTACCTTCTGTTGTTAAATATTTGTTCAATGCTGGGGTCCACCAGATAGGACACCTGCCCTTGGTGGAGAGGGTCATGATTTCATTTGTGATTGCATGATCCATGCATTCTTGGATATGTCTGTAGAAGCATGTGTGAAGGTGTCTGCATTGTGGGAAGTGGATTACACTGGCCCAGTGGGCATTAAGGATACCAACTCAGTTATAAGAAGTATAAAGTCGGCATGTGAGAGGTTTCCCACTGTAGTCTTTTGTGTTGTGGGGGAGGTGGGATATGTATATCCAGGGGGATTAGTCTGTGGTCAGATGTGACTAGTGGGGAGTATACTTCCAGTGTGTAGCACATTGTCCCCATGTTTGTGATGATCAGGTCTAGTATATTATCATATGGTGTGGGAGAGGTGACTAGCTGTTCCATTGCATTTGACATAGTGAATTCCAGGAACCTTTGGGCTAGTGTGTTTGGGGTAGAATAATGCACCAAGTGTATGTTAGGGTAGTCGCAGTATCCCAATATGATGGTGTGCGGTGGGACATTCATATCCTCCAATGTCTACAGGAAGGCTGACTGTGGTCCCTGAGATTGGGAGGGTGGTCTGTTACATGCTACCAGTTGTATAGCAGGTTTGCCTATGGTTATCTCCACCTGGATGTTCTGTGATGCTTCATGTGTTGCCACTAACCTGGAGGTGTGTGTGTCCTCCATGCATATAGACACACCCCCTCCCTTTTTGTTTTGTCCGGAGTCCTGGGCCAAAACGCATGATACGGGCTATAGACTGGTACCGCTGGTGTGCTCTCAGGAGCCTTGAACCAGGTTCTCACTTACTGCACAGACATCGAGATTGGTAGAATATGTACGTGCAGATATATGTAATACACACATACATATATAGATATCTGTAGAGACTTATACATATACAGATAGATCTGACTGACAACAGATATGTCTGTATATGACTATCCCTCACTCTTTGTCCCACCCCCTCACACTCACACTCACCCTGTGTCTCTCTCTCACTCTCTCCCCCTCTCTCCCCACATCTATATGTATATATCTGCATCTATATATACATATTATATATACATATATACAAACAGATATAAATCCATATACAGATATAAATATATAAAAAAAAATATATATATATATGTATATATAAATATATCTATATATATCTATATATATATAGACTGTGTGAGGCACATGTGTGCAGATGTCTTGCAACAGGTGCCTGGTGTCACAGGCATGGAGTGAACACCAGTGTGGACACTGGAGTACCATACCCCATTCAAAAACACTGACACCAGTAGCCACCACATATGTACATGCCTGCCCACCACTGCATGTGTCAGGGGGGAACAGGGTCAACAAGTGTACAATAGGCTCCATATCAATATACACAGTGGCACACTAGTCCTGTAATACTTGTACATGGAATGTGTCAGTGGAAATGGTGTGTCAGCTATGGAAATGTAGATCACTGTACCCCTCCACACCCCACAATGTCCTACACGGTATGTACCTCCCATGACAGCTACAGATATGGAGAAGGACACAGACATATGCAAGTAACTGTGTCAATGCACTCAAACACCACAGAGCGCACACAGACTACCTACATAGAGGTTACCACTGCTGGATATACATAGTTCGGTCACACCCATGACAGTTGTCTACCAACCATGGTAACACCTCCAACATCCACAACACAAATTACCTATGTCTGTCGTCCTTGTCACTGCAGTATAGAGCACATGGTGGAGGTACGGGACCCTACCCACAGATATGACATACCCTGTAGTAGACCACACAGAATTAAGAAGCAAGGCTCTCCATGAGTAGATGTCAGACATACCCCTGCTGAATGTTATGCAGATAGGTAATATGCCATATGAGTCACCCTGTTTAACTGTTTGTAAGGAGCAGGTACGATCATAACACAAGTGTCACAAGGGGCAGGGTAGCATAACAGTATGCTGCTGTAGGCCCAGGGCCAAAAGCACACTACCTACCTAGGACACAATGCACACCCATGAACACATTGCAAACAGAATATGTGAGGTGGAATGAGTGTGCTAGTGACTGGGTGCATGTTGTGTACTGGTGTGATTGCTCACCATGACTGTCTGTCTGTCATGGTAGTGTGTGTCCTTGGTGTGAGGCCTGAGACAGGTGTGTGAGGTATTGCGATCAACACATACTACATTGCCATATGTTGTGCTGTGTTACCCTGTATGTCACTGTGGTGTAGGTGGGGTTATGGCAAGTAATAGTAGTGTGCATTACCAGTGAAATATGTAACGTACATTGTGTGCAGTGCATGGGCTGATAATGTTCCCCATACAGTACCTTGATACAAACCCCCAGTGTGAGGTTGTGTATTGTACCTGAAACAGTGTGTTGACTGCTGCAATATACTAGTCTGTTGTATGGAGTGTGCCAGGTACTGTTGCACAGTTGTCGGATGAGCACTGATATCTGGTCATGTACATGTGTATCCCCCAATAGACAGACAGATGCTATATATGGTGCCTAAGTTATATCACTGCAGTCAAGTATTATGTGTATTATGTGTGCTATAGTTTGCTGACAGATATTGCTGACATATTTTCCTTCTCCTTTTCAGGGCCATGGTTCACCAGCGGAACCCAGTCTACTCCGCTGCAGAGGAGGAGGAGATACACCAGAGCCTGGTGCGGGATTTTGCTGTACTCTTTTCCCACACCAGCCAGAACCAGCAGGAGAGGGCTGCACTGTGGCAAGACCTGGTCTGTCAGGTAAATGACATAGGCACACATAACCGGACATATGAGCAGGTACGCCATCAGTGTCCATCAGCGTGTGTCGGATATCCACAGGCAGCAGCTTGCCACAGGTGGTGGGGTGGCTAGACATTCCCCCCTCACCAGACTGGAGGGACTACTCCTGAGTGTTGTGGCTCCAGCACAGCAGCAACAACAACAGCATACATGTGTAATGGTGGAGGCTGGAGCCATACAGCAGCAGGACATAGAGCATGCAGGTAACATGCCATGTGTATAGTTGACCATTCTGTACACTGTTAGGTTATGCATGTGTGAGGTGTGTCCTCATTTTGTAGCTGTAATCTTGGTAATTATTGTGCATTAGTGATATCCTCATTATCTGCAGTACACCTGTGGAAGCTAACTGTTGCACTACTGAACTATATCATGCCTACAGTATCAATGGCACAGTTGTGCCCACTGACGATAAATGTCTCTTTTCTGCAGGTCCCTCTGGTGTAACAGCAAGGCAGCCTATCCATGCTGGTGAGTGTGTAATACCATTACCTTCAATACTCTGTATACTAATAGTAATAATAGCCTGAAGCAGTAGTGCTATGTGTTTGATTGCAGGTGTGTTTGTGTCTGTGGGTTGATATCTCATATACTGAGGTGTGTGCATGTGTGCATGTGTGCATGTGCCCATGTGTGCATGTGTGCATGTGTGCATGTGTGCATGTGCCCATGTGTGCATGTGTGCATGTGTGCATGTGCCCATGTGTGCATGTGCCCATGTGTGCATGTGTGCATGTGCCCATGTGCCCATGTGCACATGTGTGCATGTGTGCATGTGCCCATGTGTGCATGTGCCCATGTGTGCATGTGTCCATCAGTGGTGGCATTGTGTACACATTCTAAACTGTGTTTCCTGTCTTACTCCCACAGGTTCTGGTGCTGCACTGGTGTTGTGCAGCAGGGAACCTGAATCAGCTGCTGTGGATAGTGATAATGATGATACCTGTGTAATGGCACAGGTAGGTGTGCCAGGGTCTGTCATTGGTCAGCCAATTGACACTACACAGCTGTCGACCCCATCAATGCGCACAGTCATCCTGCCAATACATCCTTTGTCACCAATGTCCCTAGGTGATGGACAGGATACAGTGGGCATTGACCAGGCTAATGTGGTACCAGTGGCACATGCATCCCCACACTGCAGCCATGGCCAGGGCCCTGACACGGTACCACACAGGCAGATGTCCATGGGTTCTCGTGGGAGCATCCGTGGGCGTACCGCCCCTGTCAGATGTGCCCACAGAGGTCTTTCAACCCCAGCTATGTTTTGGGCTGTAATGCAGGCACAGTCACGTATGGAACGGTACACCAGACAGGGTCTGAGGGAGCTGAGAGCATGTCGCACAGCCATGAGTGACAGTATGCGTGATATTGTGGCTGTCATCCGCAACTTCACCGAGGTCATTGACAGATGTTGGGGGACCATATTAGATCTGTTCCACAACTATATGTCCATGAGCCAGGGCAATGGTGGACGGTTGAGTCATTGATGTGGCTGTATGCCAGCAACAGCAGCAGCTGGCAGCCGTCGCGGACGACAACAGGGCCGCGGCCGCTCACATAGTGCCAGCAGCAGTCCCAGCAATGCTGGCTCTGTGCTGTCATTGGACTGCCCCAGGAGACCACGTGCACGTGGTGCTGGACAGTCCCAACAGGGACCTGTCTCCAGTCAACAAACACCTGCTTCTGATGACAGTACCCAGTCTGGCTTAGTACCTGATACGGTCCGTAGAACCCATGCCAGGCACAGGTACCATGTCCGTGGCCACAGACAGTGATCTGTACGACCTGGCAGGTACAGTTTGTGGCTGTCCACAAACACCTGTATATGGCAGCCATGAGGTGGGACTGTGTGCATTCATACACACATGCAAAGTGATAACACCTAGGGCTACCGCATACACGCACACACTGCATCAACATTGCCCCATCTTGTACTGCTGTTCCTCTCCAACACACACACACACACACACACACACACACACACACACACACACACACACACACACACACACATGTCAGTTGGTTGTATCAGTGGCAGATTCAGGCATACCAGGTACACACCCTCTGCATATGATGAAACTGTGCCACCTACTGCAATCTGAAAAATCGGTGCAGGAACAGGTTAACATGGTGCTGATGCACGGGGTGACTACATAGATGTATTGTAATAGTATGATGTTGACAACAGTACAGTGTAATGATAGCACTGTGGGTATATACCAGCATGCCTGATGCAGTTACAGTATGAATGTCATTGTATTGTTTTGTACACCCATAGTAATTACCACAGTGTTCTGTCTGCACATCTTTGCATACTGGTGGTGAGGCTGTGAAGGGATGGCCACCTACATAGGTAGCACAGGGGATACAACAATGTACATATTGATACTCAATGATGGCCATGTCAACTGCGAGTTGCATGCTGTCCACACACGACTCTGCGATGCAGATGTTTCAGGATGTTGATATCTGTGCAGTACTACACAACAGGTTCAAGGCTCACAAGAGCACACTAGCACTACAAGGTCACACCTCATACCATGCATAACAGCACCAAAACACAGAACTAACTATGACAGGAGGGAGAGTGTCCATACATGTCAAGGATACTGTGGTGCCAGGACAGGTAGCATGCATCATACTAAGTCTGGAACTGCTGAGTGAGGGCTCAGTGTCTGTTATTTGACATGTGTATTATTACAGGTATGAGCACTTGGGTATCAGGCCAGTTATTCAACATTATGAAGGTACGTGGTCTATACACTTGTGGGGGGTGCGGCTGGACCCAGACGTCTGACCTGGGAATGTCTGGGTACTGGCTTAGAGTGCCTGCATATATGCACTGTTACATACTGGAAGTCGTACACCTTGTTTGTTGTAGCATAGTCTACATACAGGCCTGCTGACTGTAACTTTGTTTGTATGCATGCTTGCCTGTTATGTTCCTGAAACACTGATTCCACCTGCAGTGCAGATATACAGTGCCTCTGTGGATCCCAAGTGACATCTGTGTTGTTACTGTACTGATGTCCATGTGTCACTTGACAGAACGTCACTGTTTGTCCTGTTTGTATGTAGCTTGCCTGTAACACATTGCATATGACTTACCTCACATTTGCTCAAGACAGCATTCATATATGCCAGCACTAACAAATCAGGAGCACTACACCCTCACATAGTCACCTTGAGTACCTTGTTCCCCATTGGCCCTATGTGTCATTACTTAGTATGGGAGTCACAATGCTATGGTAGCATGTGCAAAGGTCACCTGTCGATCTACTCTCAGGTCCAGTTGGTGAATCTGAGTCATGTGGCAATGTTACAGCTGCCTCATGTACACAAACAACCCTCTCCCATTCCCATACACATACAACACATGTGAGAGATGCAACCACATAGCCAAACTGGGGGCTAAGCTCTGTTTACACAGCACTGGCATTCCCTGTCAGGTGGAGTGGGATACTACAGTGAATACAGTACCAGTCTCCCATAGACCTGCCACGACCACAATCCAAACACAGAAACACACAGGTACATTATTGGGCTGTCAGAATAGCATCCTGCCTGAGCAGCTGACACCTGCAAAGCAGACACACAAGCAAACGTTACGCCAGAGCAGAGCACATGCAACACATAGCTCACAAAGCCTGTGTGCCAAACAGTCTCAGGCCATACGGCTAGACAACACACCTGCTACAGTTGTATGAGGTACCTCTATCGGCACGTAGCTCCCAGGTTGAACAAGGTGACGGTCACGCTGAGCTGCCCATCGGGCACTATGATCCACCACATAACACAAGCAAAGCGGTCACTCCAAGGCATGTAGAACTATGACTCAGTCATTGTCTGTGCCAGTGTGTATGACCTCTGACGCACCTCCCTGGACTACATGTTAGGGGACATAGAGGGGCTGTCTGAGCTTGTGGCACAGGCTGGTATGACCCTGGCCTTGAGTAGCATCTCACCCTCACCATGAATGCTGCCACAATATGTACAACTGTAGCAGTTACCTGGCACTTGCTCACTAAAGCAATTATATAAGTCAGCTCTAAAATTTAAAAGCACTACACCCTCACAAACTCCCCTTGAGTACCTTGTTCCCCATTGGCCCTTTTTTCAATTATAAAGGAATTCCCAATACTATTCTAGCATGTGCAAAGGTCAGTTGTCAATCTCCTCTCCGGTCCAGCTGGTGAATCTGGGAATCTTGAGGAAATGTTACAACTGCCTCATGTACACAGACAACCCTCTCCTTCTCCCAACAAATTCCAACATATGTGAGAGATGCAACCATATAGCCAAACTGGAGGCTAAGCTCTCTCAACTCAGTACTGGCATAACCAGTCAGGAGGAGAAGGAAACCACACTCACTACAATTCCAGTCTCACATAGACCTACCACGACAACAAACCAAACACATAAACACACAAAAACATACTCGGAGGCTCTAAATAAAAATCTGCCTAAGCAGCAAGACCTCAAAAGCAGACACCCAAGCAACCGCTACCCCAAAACAAAACACATGTAACACATAGCTCACAAAGCCAGTGTGCCAAACAGTCACAGCCCTTAAGGCTAAACAACACACCTCATACACTTGTAATAGGTGACTCTATCATCAGGCACACTGACGTGCCGCTCACCAGGCTGAACAAGGAGAAGGTCACGGTGAGCTGTCTGCCGGGCGCTAGGATCCGCCACATAACACAAGCACTCAGGTCACTCCAAGGCAAGTACAAATATGACTCAGTCATTGTCCATGCTGGTGTGAATGACCTGAGACGTACCTCCCTGGACTACACAAAAAGAGACATAGAGGAGCTCTCTGAGCATGTAGCCCAGGCCGGTATGACCCTGACCTTGAGTAGCATCTTACCCTCACCAAGAATGATGCCACAATATGAAGACTAGATGATCAATTTCAACAATTGGCTTAAGTGTTGGTGTCATTCAAAGGGGATCCAGTGCCTGTCAGCCTGGGATGACATGCTCGACAAGCCACGATGCTTCGCTAGGGACGGCTTGCATCTGTCACCCCTGGGCTTTCGGATATTGGCAAAGGCTCTTGCTACCCCCCATACTACCTTTTTTAGGCAAGGCTCAAAAGACAAACCCACCTCCATAGGTATCACAAGGGATAAGAAACTAAGAGTAATGCTACTCAACGCCAGAAGTCTAAACCTCAAGATGCCTTTTCGAAACTCTCCTTAGCATGGAGAACATCGATATCTGTGCAGTAACAGAAACCTGGTTCCAGGCTCCCGAGAGCACCCCAGCACTACCAGGTTATACCTCATACCATGCTTTTTGGCCCCAAAACTTGGATCGAACCACAAAAGGAGGGGGGGGTATCAATATTCGTCAAAGATGCCCACACCTCCAGGTTGATGGCACAGCACGAAGCATCAGAGACTATCCATGTGCAACTAACTGTGGGTAAAACTGCCTTCCAGTTTATAGCCTGCTACAGACCACCCTCCCAAACCCAGGAACCCCACTTGGCCTTCCTGAGAATACTGGAAAATATGAAGGTCTCTCCAAACACCATTATATTGAGCGACTTCAACTACCCAAACATAGACTGGGAGCATTACTCTAGCTCCAACACCCTAGCCCAAAGGTTCCTAGAATTTATAAACTCAAATGCTATGGAACAACTTGTTACCACTCCCACAAGAGGGGAAAACATAGTGGACCTGATCATCACCAACATGGGGACACTATGCTCCAGACCAGAAGTGTATCCCTCACTGGTAAGATCAGACCATAAACTAATCTCACTGGATATTCACATCCCGACCCCACCCCCTGCCCAGAAAACCACAGTGAAAAGCTTCTCTAAAGCAAATTTCACACGCCTCAAACCTGAGGCAAAATCCTTCAAAGCCCCCGGGCCTGTGGAAAATACGGCCCAGACCGCAGAATCCTTTATAAACGCATTCTATGAACACCCTCAGGAATGCATGGATCATGCAATCCCAAATAAAACCAAGACCCAATCCTCCAAAGGCAGACGTCCTGTCTGGTGGACCCCAGCCATAAACCAACTATACAATAGAAGGAGGAAGCTACTACATGATAGAGCAAAATCCCAAAAAGGGAAGGCATCTCTGATCAGTATTAGCAAAAAACTACAGGCACTCATAAAATCGTCTAAGGCCAGCTTTGAGAGAAAAATTGCACAGGACACTAAGGATAATCACAAGGCTTCCTTTAGTTATGTTAGGAACCTGGGTGGGAATTCCCAGATATGCTCAGAATTAGTCCAAAATGACAAAAAATACACCGAGCCCACAGACATTGCCAACATCCTAGCTGACAGGTTCAGTGCAAACTTCTCCCCCCCCCTCTCTCCACCAAAAGGGCAAATATCTATCCCAGCAGAGTGCTGCCCCCCTGACATCTCAGATGCTCAGGTAAGAGCCGCACTCTCTAAAGCAAAAAACACAGCATCAATGGGACCAGATGGTGTCCCGGGCTGCGTCCTACATGAACTCCAAGAAGAGCTAAACCCAAACATAAAACTACTGTTCAATCTTAGCCTTACTACAGGATATGTACCCAAAGAGTGGCGTACAGCAACAGTGGTCCCTCTCCACAAAGGTGGTGCCTCAACGGATCCTGGAAACTATCGCCCCATAAGCCTGACTAGCTTTGTCTGCAAAGCTATGGAAAGGATCATCATGGACCTAATAAATAAAGATATTGGGGACCTACAGACACTGGATCCTACCCAGTTTGGCTTTGTTAAGGGCAGATCCTGCCTCTTAAACCTGGTCAATTTCTTTGAAACAGTCACCAAGGCCATTGACGAGGGGAAGGTGGTCCACACAGCCTACCTGGACCTCGCAAAAGCCTTCGATACAATACCCTACTCGGGCATTATAGATAAGCTCACCAGTTTAAATATAAACCCCTATGTCACTAGATGGGTTGCAAACTGGCTCAAGGACAGAACCCACATGGTTAGAATTGCTGGAGCCATGTCAGACTCCAAACCAGTTACAAGTGGCATCCCACAAGGCTCAGTCCTGGGACCTCTCTTGTTCGGTATATATTTCTCGGCGGTACAGGCCAACACAGAAGGACTGTGGCTGATCAAGTTTGCAGATGACTGCAAACTGGGCACCATAATCAACTCTTCAGCCGACACAAGCATCCTCCAAAAGGGCCTCATAGAAACAGACAACTGGAGCCAGAGCCATGGCCTCAAACTAAACGCCAAAAAGTGTATAGTCATCCCCTTTGGCAAAAACAAAGTGCCCACAAATTACCACATAGGTGGTAATCCATTAAGTACAGAAGAAGTCATTAGGGACCTGGGGACCCAAGTTGATAGCAATCTCTCATTTGACAACCACGTGGCCAAAGTGGTTAGAAAAACATTTTATATAGCCCACCTAATCATGAAGGGATTCACATCTAGATCAGGGGAGGTCATCGTACCTCTTTACTCATCCCTCATCAGGCCCTAATTGAGTACAATGCCCTTTTTGGGATGTACCTTACCAGACACCTGCAGCAACTGGAAAGACCCCAAAGTACCTCACCAAGAGGATCAAAGGGCTCAAACAGATGCCATATGCTGCCCGGTTAAAGAAACTCCAGCTCTACTCAGTGGCATACCGCCTGCTCAGAGGCGATCTGTGCCTGACGTATAAAGCCATGTCCAACCCGGAATTAATGGACATGCTGCACCACAGAAAATCCAAATCCCATCGAGCTACGCACTTGAGAGACTTGAACCTCAGCACTGAAATAAATAGGACATGCTGGAGGGACAGATTCATAACCCAGAGGCTCCCTTCACTCTGGAATAAAATCCCAGTCCAGGTTAGGCAGAGTCCCACATTGACTCTCTTCAAGAGGAATCTTGATGAGTGGATGGGAGATCATAGGTTTACCCCAGCTATCACTTCTGTGTCACTGTTAGACAGAGGCACAGTATACTAACCTCAAAAAAAGGCATAGCAAAATTAATTTAAAATGGGTGGCGAAAGCCAAACACACTCTGGCTAGGCTTATAAATGCCCTAGGGCAGATAGCCTAGTTGAACCTATGAACCTATGTAGACAGGATCATCAGTTTCTGCAATTAACGTATCTTTCAGTGACATCCAAAGGGGATCCAATGCCTGTCAGTGTGGGATTACATGCTGGACATGCCACATTGCTTTGCTTTGGACAGCTTGCACCTGTCACCCATGGGCCATTGTATATTGGCAGAGGCTGTTGCTACACACATAGTGCCTTTGTATGCAAGGCTGACATTACATAGCCACCTACACAGGTATCACACGGGATGGGACACTAATAGCAATGCTACTCAACAGCAGCAGTGTAAACCTCAAGATGCATGCAGTGGAAACTGTCCTTAGCATGGGGTACAGCAATATCCATGCAGAAACAGACTCCTGGTACAAGGCTCCCAGGTGCACACCATCAGTGCCAGGTCATTCCTGATACCATGCTTGTCATCCCCTACACCTGCACCAAACCAGAACAGGGGGATGTATCCAAAGGCACCTCAGATACACAAACCCCCAGGTTGGTGACACTGCACAAAGCATCAGAGCCTCTCCATGTGCAACATACAGTGGGTTAGACTGCCTTCACGTTCATAGCCTGGCATACACCACACTCCCATACCCAAGAAACCCACTTGGCCTTCCTGACAACACTGGGAATATGACGGTCTCTACACACACCATTATATGTTTGTACTACGACTACCCAAACATACAGTGTGAGCATTATTCTAGCTGCAAGACCCAATCTGAAGGGTTCTTATCATTCATTCCCTGCATTGCTATGGAACAACTTGTTACCACTCCCACAAGTGGTGACAGCATGCTGCACCTGTTCATCACCAACATGTGGACTATATGCTCCAGACCAATCATGTATCTCTCGCTGGTGGGATGACACCATCTACAACCCACACTGTATAGTCACATACCACATGCAGCCCCTGCACAGAACACCACAGTCATACAGTTGTCTGATGCATATTCCATGTATTCACAGAGGCAGGCTTCGGACATGGGAACTCTTGCAGTTCACAGGTGCATATGTGTAGGTGGCACACACATACATCATGTGTGCATTGACATTACTGATATAATGTATGTCATGCAATATTGGGAACAACACCCCACACACATGGACAAACTGTGTGACAAAAATACACATGGCATTTGTAGGATACAAACCCCTACCTAACTATATTATGACACTTCTGAGAGACGCATTAGCAGAGCATGCTATTTGCATTACTGGGGGGATTGCTTTCTCCTGCTGTACTTATAGGGTGCTGACATCATCAGTGTTTAGACAGTGGAATATGCAGCATGTGTTGTGTAGTAATAGTTGCCAAAAGGGACATATCTCATACACATGTAAATGCACACACTACTCCCCCCCCACACACACTGAGCACTTGCAGGATTCAAACCCCTACCTAACTATATTATGACACTTGTGAGGGACGCATTAGCAGAGCACGCTATTTGCATTACTGGGGGAATTGCTTTCTCCTGATGTACTTATAGGGTGCTGACATCATCAGTGTTTAGACAGTAGAATATACAGCATGTGTTGTGTAGTAATAGTTGCCAAAAGGGACATTTCTCATACACATGGTATTGCACACACTACTCCCCCACACACAGTCACACACACACTGGGCACTTGCAGAATTCAAACTCCTACCTAACTATGTTATGACACTTGTGAGAGACACATTAGCAGAGCGCACTATTTGCATTATTGGGGGGATTGCTTTCTCCTGCTGTACTTATAGGGTGCTGGCATCATCAGTGTTTAGACAGTGGAATATGCAGCATGTGTTGTGCAGTAATAGTTGCCAAAAGGGACATTTCTCATACACATGGAATTGCACACACTACTCCCCCACACACTGGTCACTTGCAGGATTCAACCCCCTACCTAACTATGTTATGACACTTGTTAGAGATGCAGTAGCAAAGCACGCTTTTCACATTACTGGGTATAATTTCTGCTCCTGACATATGTATAGTGTGCTGACTTCATTATGGATGAAGAGGTATGTACATCTGTGACTATCCATCAGTACAGGGGAGAGCATATCTATGCATTAACTTTGCACAGGCACAGTGGCCTACTGTACTGTGGAGGCAGATGACAAATACACTGTGGATAGCCCTCTGTATTCCCTAGGGACAACAGTCAGGTATTGCACTCTACGGCCATATGTTTACCTGTCAGATGCAAGTATCTGTTGCTCATATACTGTTTGTGGGTCTTTATTGCCATAGCCTTCCCTATCTCTATAAACAACGTGTGTACTGTGGGAGATGTTTGCATATGAGTGGGATCCAGTACTTTACTTATGTCTCTGTTGTAACTTCACTGTGTGCACTGGGCAAATGTCTGTATTGTGGGAGGTTCCTGTGTTAACACATAGAAATGCCAGATATGTGTGTGCAACTGCTGAAATGTGATATGGCCTAAGTGTGTGAGCATGCCCAGTTTGCAGTTTGTATGGCTTCTTGACTGCCACATCTCATTTATCTAAGTTTGTGAGCATGCCCAGTGTGACCTTTCCTTATGTTGGGATCTGTGGACCACCACATTTATGTTTGTGTGTGGACGCCATCTATATATCACATGTACAGTTGAGTGTTGGACATCAGGTTGTGTTCTTACTGCCCAACTGCTGTGTGTCTGAACCTAATAGGCATTATGCTGTGCCTGCAGGGTCACCATGGGATAGTTTGCATACAGTTGTCATCATCCTTTCCTGCTGACCAAACAGTTGTATTGTTGTATAGTGTACTGGTGCAGAACTTTCACTGTGGTGGACAGTATAATTGGTTTCAGTCCTATCACTGCTTGTAATGTTTATAGTGAGCACACCAGACTGGTCGAGGGCCAGTTGTGCAGATATGACCATGTTGCATTTTGTTCAGATATGGACAGCTTAGTACATGATTGTCCGACATTGTTAATATATTTCACAACTTGTGTGGACAGTGACAAACAATGGCCATGTGCCCTAGTCCATTTGTAATGCTAGTCAGAGAGTGTTTGTCCTTCAACACACATTTACTGGTGTTTGTCATCATGATTCCTCTGGATGACAGTCACTGAGGGACTCCCTGGATATCCTGTAGTGGGAGTTTAGTCGTGAGTGGAGTGAGCTTCTGGGTTATGGACCAATCAGTACAGCATGTCCTGTTTATGTCTGTGCTGGGGTTCAGGCCTGTCAGCTGCATAGGTCACCAGCATTCAGTGTTTACATGGTGCCAAATGTCCATTGGTACTAGGTTGGTCATGGCTCTATACATCAGGCACAGTTCACCTCCAGCCAGGCAGTATGGCACTGTGTGGAGCTGCAGTTTCTTTACTCAGGCGACACATGGCATCTATTACAGCTCTGCGATCCGCCTGGTGGGGTATTTGTGTGGTCTTTCCAGTTGCTGCAGGTGTCTGCTATGGTACATCCCTAAAGAGCCATTGTACACAATTGTGAGGCTGCTGATGGATGACTGGAGAGGAACATTGACCTACCCTAACCAAGCTGTGCTTACCTTCATGATTAGGTGGGTATATGGTATGTTTCTGTAACCACTACAGACACATGGTTGTCACATGCAGGATATCTATCACCTTGTGTCCCCAGGTCTCTTATTGCTCCTGATGTACTTACTGGGTTAACACCTATGTGGTCATTTCTGGCCATGTACTGTGTTTCCACAGGGGTTGACTATACACTATTCTGCATTTAGCTTGTTGACATGGCTGTGGCACCACTTGTGTGTTTCTATGTGTGCCTTTTGTAGGTTGCTTGTGTCAGCTGGATGGTCTGATATGGTGGCCAGTTTGTAGTCCTCTGCAAACCTGTTCAGACAGAGTCCTTCCATGTTGGCCTGTACCTATGTGACATATATAGCATACAAGAGAGGTCCCAGGACCATGCCTTGTGGTATGCCAGTTGTACCTGGTTTGCAGTCTGCCATGGCTACAGCATGTCTGCCAGGTCAGTTCTGTCCTTGAGCTGGTTTGCAACTCATCTACTTGCATAGGGGTTTATAGTTAGGCTGGTGAGCTTATCTGTACTGCCAACTAGGGTATTGTATGGAAGGGTTTAGCAAGGTCCAGATAGGCTGTGTGATCAACATTCCCCACATCACTGGGCTTGGTGCATGTTTCACATGAGTCAGATGTGTACGGGGTAGGATCTGCCCTATGACAGCCACACTGGGTAGGGTCCAATGTCTGTAGGTACCCAATCTCGTTATTCATGGGATCCATGATCATCCTCTCCATTACTTTGCCAACCTAGATAGTCGGGGTTGAGGGGTGATAGTTTGCAGTATCCATTCAGGCACCCCTTTTGTGGTGTGGGAACACTGTTGCTGTACACCGCTCTTTGGGTACATATCCTGTGGTAGGACTGATAGTGCACAGTAATGATATTTGCTGTTCCATTCAGTACTTGTTGGACACAACCCAGGACACCATCTGGTACCATTAATGCTGCGTGTTGTGCTTTGTGGATGCTGGCTGTTACCTCAGCATCTGCAATGTCGGGGGGTCAGCACTCTCCTGGGATAGATATTTGGCAGTTAGGTGCTGGTGGGGAGGTTGGAAGGAATCTGTTTCGTAGGCTGTTGGCAATGTGTGTGGGTTTGGTGTATTGTTTTTGATATTAGAGTGCTGCAGAGCATATCTGTGGATTATCACCATCGTTCCTACCATCAGGTAGGACAGCTGTGTGATAATCCTTTGTGTCCTGCACAATTTGTATCATCATAGGTTCATAGGTTCATACTAGGCTATCTGCCCTGGCCTTGTTTGAGCATGGACAGACTGTGTGTGGGTCTCAACACCCCTTGTAATGTGCATATTATGCCCATGTAAGGTATACTTTCCTAGATGTGACACAGGGGTGGCCCCCAGTGTACACCTACTATCTCCCATGCATTTCAACGGATTTCTCTTGTTGAGTTTGTGTGTGGAGCTCAGCCAGTCATGGACTGAGATTCTGTTCCAGAGTGTCCTGCATCTCTGGGTTATGGATCTGTCCCTCCAGCACATCCTATTAATCTATGTGTAGAGGTTCAGATATCTCACTGTGGTGTGTCTGCTGGATTTGGGGTTTCTGCAGTGGAGCATGTCCATTCATTCTGGATTGGACATGGCCTTGTACATCAGGCATACATCACCTCTGACTGTGCAGTATGCTTCTGAATTGGGCTGTGGTTTCTTCAGCCAGGCTGCAGATATCCAATGTTTGGACCCTTTATCCTGTTGGTGGGGTACATTTGGGGTCTTTCTGACTGCTGCATGTGTAAGGTAAGGTACATCCGAACTGGGGCATAGTTGTCACGTATGGGCCTGATAAGGGAAGGGTATGGGGGCACAGTGACCTCTGTAGCTCTACATGTGCATCCTTTCATATTAAGGTGGGCAATATAGCAGGTCTTCCTGGCCACCTTGGCAATGTGAGTGTCACATGACAGGTTACCGTCCACTTGTGTCCCTAGGTCCATGATTACTTCTTCCATACATAATGGATTGCCACCTATGTCATACTTTGTGTGTGCCTTGTTTGGTATTTGTTGGGACATTCATACTCCGAAGTGTCTTCAGGAATGCTGGCTGGGGTACCTGGGTTTGTGTGTGGGGTCTGTAGCAGGCCTCAAACACATACACAGTTTGAGACAGTGTTACTTGCCTGTGGATAGTCCATGCTGCTTATTGCTGTGGTACCAACCTTGGGGTGTGGTTATTCTTGATAATTACTGGTAGCCACACTCTTATTGTTGTGTGTTCCATGTTTTGGAGCTGTAGAGCATGGTATGAGGCATAACATGGTAGTATTAGGGTGCTCTTCTGGGCCTTGCCCAGGTTTCTGTTACAGAACACATATTACCATTCTCCATGCTGTGGTGGGTTTGGTCTGCATGCACCTTGCAGGTTAGACTTCTGGCATTGGGTAGCATTACGTCCAGGTTATTATCCCTTGTGCTACCTATGTTGGTGGGTTTGTGTTTCCAGACTTACCTATTCCAGACACGGTGGGGGTGACAGCAGCCTTTGCCAGTATCTACACAGCCAGGTGTGCTGGGTGTGTACCATCCCTAGCAGGTGGGGCATCATGTCTTGCTCAGCATGTCAGCCCAGGCTATCAGCCATGTGTTCCCCCTTGCTAACAGCAATACCTCAGCCAATTATTGTACTTGATCTTGTTGTCTTCATAGTGTGGCATCATGCTTGGTGAGGGTGAGATGTTAGGTTGGGTCTTCATGTTTGCATATACTAGATGGTGTTACATTGCTTAACACATGGCAATCATGCCTCAGGTGGTGCTGCAGGGTTGCCTCTGTTGGATGCACATACTACACTCCCTGTGCATGTTTGAGAGCAGGTTATGTCATGTTAGGCATCCCTGTTACTATATGAGTGAGTCAGAGAGGGGTATCATTCCCAGGGTTCCTACTGAGCCAGTGTATGTGCTATGCGTTGCCTCTCTGCCAAGTCCAGGGCATACTGGGCACGCCTCCTTCTGCCTACTGGGGCAGGCTCAGGTTGTTCCTCCTCCGAGTCACGCTCTGCCTGTGATGACCTTAGCAATGGTGGCGGGCTGTTTGTCCTGGCCCTATGCTGGTCCTGCTGCAGCTGTTTTCGCAGGATCATATTATGTAGCATAGCACATACCATGACAATTTGGGTACATGTAGTTGGTGAGTACTGCAAGGCTCCACCAGATGTGTCCAGGCACCAGAACCGTGACTTGAGCAGCCCAAACACACGCTCTATTACATTACATGTTTGTGCGTGTGCCTCATTATGGTGTTCCTTTCAGGTGTGTGTGCGTTTCTGATTGGTGTCATCAGCCACGGCTCCAGTGCATAACCTGCATCCCCCATGAGGTGACCATGTGGGATGTCCCCATTGGCAAATGTCTGGTATAGCTGCTTCAAATGCCAGATATGGGAATCATGGTATCTCCCAAGGCAGCCAGCACACACATTCATTATTATGCCCTGGGCATCACACACGACCTGGCAGTTGATGGAGGGGAAGCCCTTGCGGTTAATGTAGGCTCTACCCCACTCACCAGCTGGTGCTTTGATGCATATGTGCGTGCAGTCTATTGCACCCACTACCTCAGGGTATTCCACTATTTGCTGGAAGAGACGCATATTGCTGGCCAATACCTCACGGGCATTGGGGAAATATACATGATCACTGACATGTGCTGACATGGCATCCAGGAACTGGTGCAGTACCATGGAGGCTGATGCCTGTGATATCCCCATCATATCACCAGTTGGTCTCTGGAAGGTACCTTTTGCTAGTATTCTTAGGCCAACACATATCTTGGTTTCTGCTGGGATGAGTTCCCCTCTGTTGGTTCTGTGTGTGAGGCGTGGCCTGCACAGCTCAACAATTTGCTGCAGGAGGTCTCTGTCCACTCTATAGCGCTCCACTATCTCCAGCTCATGTAACCCCTGGTAGGTGACCCTGGGCCTGTACACTCTTTTCCGTCTCCTCACTGTGGGTTGTCTGGCAGTATTTCCATTGTCACCACCCTCAGCAAGTCTCCTATGTCTCCTTATGACAGCTATGGCAGCCACTAACATGTTTGGTCTGAGTGCAGCTTTTTCAGTTTTCACTTCTACTAGCTTACTCCTGTCTTGCAGTGTCTCTTGAGAGAAACATACTGCAATGCTGTTTGCAGTGTTTTAAGTGCTGGGCTGGGCTTGTATTCTGCCTGTGTAATTACCTGCTTCTAATTGTTTTCACCTGCTACCTCTACAGGTATTCCCTGCTAGTTTCCTACTATTTCTTCTGCTTCCTTTTCCTCTCTGTTTCCTCAGGGGGGAGCAGCGCGGATACCAGCGAAAACACACTCACAGTGGCTACCACGTGCGCACACATGCTTACACAGACCAGAATCTGCTTATTCGGATTAAAACGCGCGCACACCAGCGCAAACAGGTCTACAGATCTTTAAACAGGCTCCTACATTCTTACTTTGTCTTACACGCGCGCACTCTGTCCTACTTGCACCTCCCAGCGTGCACACTCGCACATGCACGTACAGCAAGAAACATTGGTGTTGGCCACAGTGTACACCTTCCATTTCTTGACTTTCCCATGCTTATCTGTTGACACTCCACTTTTTCTGCTATGTGACTAATATGTTTCACATACCACTTTGCTCCAATGAGCTTGATTTCTTCCTGATATTCCCCCCTGTGATGTCACCTATCTCCTACTCTGTTACTCCCCCTTATCTAACTCTTACACTACACAGAATGTGCTCATCTGCTATGTGACAGTGTGATTCACTATCCTACTACTCATTTACATAGGATTACCTACTAATCCTTAGTTACAGGTCTTACACTCAGCTTCCCCCCTTAGCAACCACTAGACGGTGGTCATGTTGTTTTTGGTCTGCTAGTCCATGCATTGCAAATCCATCCATTACATAAAACCCACATTTGTGGGTTTCAAACCTTCATTTTTCAGTTTTATATAGCCCAGCCCGTTTGTGCGGGGCTGCGCTGCGTTTAAATATCGCAGATCTCCGAAAAAAAAATATTTTTGTTCATGTTTGCATTGGGTTACCATGCCAATGGCCACATATTTGGCCATTGGCATGCTGACTGCAACATTTGCACACTTTATTTGGAGCTGTCATGGCTCCGTTGTGTTATTTGCAGTAACGTACTCAGTTGTCAACTGAGTACATTTCTGCAACTAACACGACTCTTACACGGGCTGGTTTCAGCTTCGTGGATCGTTAATCTACATCATTTGTATGCCTTTCGGCTGCAAGTGGGGTGATTAGCATATCCATGCCCTGCCCGTGTAAGAGTTCTTTTAGCTGTCTCTTACATGGGATTTCGGGCTGTTACTGGATCGCGATGGCTGCATGGAGTCTTACACGGCTCTTAGACTCCGTGCAAGCCATCGTGAATCCTGCCCAGTGACAAAAAAATCCTCCACAGCTGAAAAAAGAGGAGGAAGTATAGTTTGCTCTTGAAATTCCATTTGTAATAAATCATAATTCTTTCTTGGAGACTGAGAAACCCCAAGATTTTTTCCCACTGAAGCAACTGGCAAATAGTTTCAGAGGAAATGAATCATTGAAAGGGGCTGGCAGAAGCCACATCCTTCTTAGAATCTCATTGAGGAGCTTTGGGAGACAAACCATAATCTGTCCCTTCGCAATCATATTCAGGTTCAAAATCTTGAATCTCTTCAGAAGCTAAAGACTCTTTGTTTTTACTAGAAACGGCCATACTGAAAGGGTTACAACCTGAATGAAACCCTGAGCTAAGCCCAATATCCCAATATGTCAGTTTTGTCCAGAGTAACTGAGACAGGAAAAATGTGTTTTATGTTTTTTTTTTTCTTTTTGACAGGAATTTCGAAAAAAAATAGACTCAATTGTGCCAGGACCAACATGCCTGGGGATGGAAATAGCTTTCTGGCTAGGCAGTGTGGCATTCTCTGCCCCTTCTCTGAGGACTGAAAAGTGTTTCTACCTTTCTCACTAAGGGCACTCAGCTGCAGATGACATGTCCAACCCCTGGTCCCTGCTGTCTGTAGGGATTACACCAGTGGGAGCCAGAAAAAAAGATGAATTGTCTGAGGAACCAGTTTTGGCAACAGCAGAGTCATCCACCTGCAGATGAGGCACCTTAGCAGGCTTCTGTAGTAGGAAAGGCTGTTTAACAATTGTTTTTATTTTTGCAGCTGGAAGAAGGAAGAACTCAGGCTGTTCAATGGTTAAGCCAGAAAAAGATACTTGATTCCCTTTGGAAATCTGATAGCAGTAGCTGATAAAACAGAGAAGTTGTAAAATAACGGTTTACCTCTGGAAAAAAAAGTAAAAAAAAAAAAAAAAAAATTTAACCACTTATCTCAGCTTCTCAAAGTAAAACAATACAACTTTTACTGCAGAAAAGTTGTTTAAAATTAGTTCTAACAACTTTTTACCACAAAAGTAAAAAGTAATGCTCCCATTTAAACGTAATTAATATCACATGACAGTCATTAAAACACTTTTTCATAGCTTGAATAATTAAGTTTCTTAGAAAAAAAGTACGTTTTCTGTCGTAAAAAGCAAAGTGTGAGATTTTAAATGAATACTTATATGTTTAACAGAAAATAAATTGATCAATAAATTGGAGTTTTAACATCCATGATTCACTGGAAGCAATTGTGTGGAACCAAAAATGTTGGCATATTAAGTACAGTAATATAAAGGATGTTCTTCTTTTTTCACTACTGCAGTCATCACACTTGGGTTATCTGCCTGCAAGTAGCCCTCAGTCATCCCGAATACCAGAGATGTTGCATTTCTGCAATGGTTGCTGTCACTCCAGGACTGACTTCAGGACTTTTAGGGTATAAAAACAGGCAGTCGACGCCATTACATCAGTCTTTCTTGCCAAGGAGCAGTTTGCACGAGTGCCGGTCAGCCACTACTTGAGTTTTTGTTTCCAAATTTAATCATCTTGAAGTCTTCTAAATTTAAGTACCCCATTGGGGATCCTTTTTTTCTTGCTCTAATCAATGTCAGAAAAAGTTAACAATTGTTTCATCTGTGGAAAGCAAATAGCACACCGAGATTTCCATTCTTACTGCATCACCTGTTTAGGCCCAAACCACAACTGGGAGGTTGGTGTAATGGTTAAGGTGGTTACCTTACACACAAGGTGCAGGGATTGATTCTCACATGGGGTAACTGGCTATGCTTGAAATGGCTCACAAGAGCAGTTAGCATAGTACTAATCTATGACGACATTCCACACTGTCGGTTTTGTGCTTTGTTCAATGCCCAAACTATTTGTTGTCGGGCCCTTACTGTCGCTAAATACTTTTGCTCTCGATCTCCGTATTCCGAAATGGCTTCAGTAAGCCATCTGACTGCCGATCTTCTGAAAAAATGTTAGGATAAAGACAGAGACAGACTGCACAGGTCCAAAACTGTCGACAACACCTCTGTTAAGGTAGTCGCCAGTTCGCCGGTACTTAGTTAGGCACTTTCACATCCCCTGATGCCCACTTTGATGGATTTGCAGGCCTCTACCAAGACCCATTCTGAGTCCGGTATACCACACGATTCTGCTTTGATTAGGGAATCTGTGGATGTCTCTACCTTGGATGGTTCCAGAGCTGCTGTGCAGGCACAGGCTTCTGAGGAAGTTCTTTGCATTACCGATATTCGACACAAACCGACAACTTCTTTCACATCTTCAGTTCTGTCTAAAACTACTGAGTTTCTAAGGTCAAGAGTATGAGCTACACCTAAAAATCTGACGACCCAATCTCAAGCACGTGCTTCCTTGCCACAATCTCAAATGGTTAAAAATGGCAGAAGACCTAATCATGCTGATTAGGGGAAGCCAGCCTTCACCTGCTAAGAGAAAAAGAGACTCCTCTCCAGTAGCTTTAACTGACCAAGAGTCCGACAACTCTGAGGTTTCTGAATATGAAGACTTGGCTTTATCTGCTTATGAGGATTCAGATGCAGAGGAATCTATTCCCTCAGATTCCCCTCCAGAGGATTTTTCTTTTGTTGAAATCCTACATACTTTAAGAGAGCATTTCCACTGGGAATGCCAGGATTATCCTCAGTCCAAAAAGAGACTCAGAGAATTTTTAGATTTGAAACAACATAGACCTTTAGCTATCCCTCCAGTTCTGGATGTTGCGGATGATGTCTTTATGGAATCTAGTCTAACTCCTGATACTTTACCCCCTGCTCCAAGGAAACCAGACAGGTACTACAGAGTCCCTGACTCTCACAAATTTATTTTCAAAAATCCTACTGCCGACCCAGATGTCATTCCCCAAGGGCCTAAAGGTATAAAAGCAACTACAGCTAAAAATCCCACCCCTTTGGATAGGGATTCCCAAGCTTTAGACAGATGGGGTAAAAAAGTATATACCTCTGTAACTCTCACCATTAGAGCATTGAATTGCCAGTTTCACGTGCTGAAATACCAGCAACATATTATGGAACTTATTAAGCAAAAATGATCTACCTTTACAGACTGTGCAGAAAATAAAAAATTACAGGAGCTTATGCATTCTGCAAGCCAAGTCAGCAAGCATACCTTGCAATGTGGGTTTGACACCTTAGAAACATCTTGCAGAATTCACTGGTTCTGTACTGAGAAGGCATGCTTGGCTTAAGGAACAGACCTTGCCAGACAATGTCAAATCAAAATTACTAGATGCTCCTTTGAATAAGGACAATTTGTTTGGCACCAAAGCAGAAGAGGTTCTAAAATAGATGGAAGAAAGATCTAAGTCTATGCAGACAGTCAAAGATTTTTTGCAGGTGCAGCCTCCAAGATTCAGTACGCATTGCCCCTCGAAACATTGGTCCTTTCCAGTCCCCTCAAGGCCATCTCAAACTAGACCCAGGGGAAACAGCCCCCCCCCCCCGATTACAGTCTCAGGGTATGCAGAGATCTAAGCAATGGAGTACCTCCACTTCTAAAACAGGGAGTGCTAAGCCACCCCCTTACAGAAAGAGTTCACAATGACTTCTCAACTCCACTCCTCACCTCTGCCCAATTGCTCATGCCCCTAGGAGGAAAACTTGCCCACCATGCAAAAAAATGGATCTCCATCCCCAAAGACCGATGGGTCCTCAATATTGTATCCCAGGGATACAAATTTTACTTCCACACACTGCCAGCCCCAAAAGGGTTTCCAGACCATCCTCCAAACCAGTGGGCAGAGGCACAAAACCAAATTCAATCCCTGCTCTCCATAAGGACAATTCAACCTGTTCCTGCAGAACAGATAGGTCAAGGGTTTTATTCCAGATTTTTCCTGGTACCCAGAAAAGAGGGCACTTGGTGCCCAATCCTAGATCTTTCTATTCTAAACACCTTCCCGGTGGTACCAAAATTCAAAATGCTCACCCTTCAGCAGCTTCTTCCTATGGTGTCCAAAGATGCCTGCTTAGCCACCTTAGACCTAAAAGAAGCCTATCTGCACATCCCTATCAGGGGCTCATGCCGGAAATACCTACATTTCAGGGCAGGATCTATGCATTATCAGTTCTCTGCACTTCCCTTTGGCTTATCCACTGCTCCCAAAGTCTTCACAAAATGCCTGGCTCCAGCCATTGCTTATTACAGACAGAGAAACATTCAAATATACTCTTACTTGGATGATTGCCTAATTCAGGCAGACAGTCAGGGAAAGCTGTTGCAGCACCTGACATTTGTAAAGAACCTTCTAATCTCACTGGGGTATACTATCAACAAAAAGAAATTAAAACTAGTCCCCAGTCAAAAGATTGTATTCCTGGGAGCAAGCTTGGACACAGCATCCAAGATGGCATTCCTTACTCCAGAAAAACAAGCCTATCTAACAGACTACTTTGCTCAAATGGCCACCAGAACCCAGCTATCCGCAAGGAAAATCCTGCAGGCTCTAGGGTTCATGGCCTCTTGCATTCTACTAATTCCATATGCCAGACTGCATATGAGGAAACTTCAATGGTACTTAAAAAGTCTTTGGTGCCAACATTCTCAGGACCTGAAAACCATCATACCTATCATACCTTGTCTAATGACAAAGTTTCTTTGGTGGGCAGCAGCATGCAACCACAACAAGGGACTTCCTATACACAACCCCACACCACCCAGACCATAACCACAGATGCATCCAACTATGCCTGGGGGGGCCACATCTGGACGACAACTGCATTCAGGGCCTCTCGAGCCCAAGTCAAATTCATCTGCACATCAACCAAAAAGAGATGCTAGCTGCTCAGCATGGTCTGATAGCTTTCAGATCCCTACTCTCACTAGGACCCCTGCTAATAAAAACAGGCAACACCACAGTTATGTGGTACATCAACAAGCAGGGGGGAACCAAGTCTTACCCACTCTCCTGGGTAGCCATGACCCTGTGGAACATGGTCTTGGACATGCATATTCATCTGCAAGCTCAATTCCTGCCAGGCAAACAAAACTCTCTGGCAGATGACTTAAGCAGAAATCTCCTAGACCCACACAAGTGGCAATTAGACCCCAGCACTTTCAACCTTCTAACCCAGAAATGGGGGACCCTGGAGGTGGACCTTTTTGCCTCCCCCTACAATCATCAGATTAGCAACTTCTGCACCAGAACACCTCACAGCAGGGCCTGTAAAGTGGGTGCCCTATACTTCCAGTGGGTAAACCTCTCAATCTATGCTTTTCTCCCTCTGCCTCTTCTTTCAAGAATATTACTCAAGATAAGACAGGACAGACCAAAGGCAATCCTGATTGCCCCAGACTGGCCATGCCAGCACTGATAACCACTTCTGTGCAGCCTGTCACCGATGCCACCATGGCACCTACCCCAGATCCTAACTCTCCTCACTCAGCAGGAGGGACAGATCTTGCATCCCCAACTGCAAACCCTGAATCTTGCAGCCTGACATTCCTTGAATTCTCCCTCTGTGACCAACCTAAGCAAGCAGGTGCTGGACATCATTCTTGAAGCCAGAAGAAACAGTACAAGGAAATCCTATGCTGATAAGTGGAAAATGTATTGTTCCTGGATTCAATCTAAAGGAGTGAACACAGCACTGCCCTCCTTACCACTAATCCTGGATTACCTAGCAGACCTACTCCACAGAGGCTTATCCTTCTCTTCCATTAAGAACCATGCTGCTGGCATCTCGACTCATTACAACACTGAGCCACCTCTCTTCTCTCACTCTCTCATCAAACAGTTCCTGAGAGGGGCCAACAACTTAAGGCCACCAAGGAGAGCCCCCACTCTTGCTTGCTTGGGACCTTAACTTTGTACTCTAAAAGCTCATGCCCCCCCATTTGAGCCTGCAGCATCAGCAGAGTTAAAATTCCTCTCTTGGAAAACAGCTTTGCTTCTGGCCATCACTTCAGCTAGAAGAGTGTCTGAGCTACAAGCACTTATGGCTGTGGAACCCTTCATTATTTTTCATGCTACCAGGGTCTCCCTCAGGACTAACCCTACTTTTATGCCTAAAGTGGTGTCCAGTGTAGCTCTCAACCAATCTATCCATTTGCCAACATTCTTTTCTAATCCTCAAAATACCAGGGAAAGGATCCTGCACTCTTTAGATGTGCACAGACAGCTCAGATTCTACCTTGATAGGACTAAGCCCTTCAGAAAATCTGACGAGTTTCTAGTCAGTTTTGCACCAGGGGCAGAGGGCAAGGCCATATCAAAACAAACAATTTCCAAACGGATAGCACACTGTATTCATTTCTGTTACAAACACCATGGGAAACCAACCCCTCAAGGGCAACTTCTACCTCTACAGCATTCCTCAGGGGTGTCCCTACCAAGGACATTCTGGAAGCTGCTACCTGAAGTTCTGTTCACACCTTCACCAAGCATTACCACCTGCCTATCTTTTCCAAATTCAGGGCGCATTTTGCGACAGCAGTCCTGCAGGATATACTAGCCAGCCCCAACTTTTCTTGACTGCCTCCACCCACTCTTCAGCTTTGGGAGTCAACCCAAGTGTGATGACTGCAACAGTGAAACAGGAAGAACACAATACAGTTGTGTACACTTACCATAAATGTAGATGTTCGAGTGTATTCACTGTTGCAGTCCTGGTTTCCCACCCTCCAGCCCCCTTGTCTCTGTCTCTCTTTCTCCTTCTCTATCTCTATTACTCACCCTTTACAGGGCTATTGGTATTTACTTTTTACTGATGGTGTTTTTTCCACCATAGCTTAGCTCCCTATTTGGGGGCTCCTGACATTTGGGGCAAGAAAAACTGATGTAATGGTGTCAGATGCCTGTTTTTATACCCCTGATGAACTGATGTCAGTCCTGGAGCGACAGCAACAAACCCAGAAATACTAAGTCTCTGGTATTCGGGCCGACTGAGGGCAACCTGCAGGCAGATAACCCAAGTGTGATGACTGCAGCAGTGAATACACTCGAACATCTACATTTATGGTAAGTGTACACAGCTGTACATTGTCACCTCACTAGAGGAAACACCTATTAGATGCTGCAGCAACAGAGGTGGCTATTCACTTTCTTTTGAAAGAAATTAAAAAACAGCAGCTACCAGTCAAAATAAATATGCATTCTTATTCACATGGTAACTTCATAGCAATTCTAATGAACTGTACAAATATAGAACGGTCTCTCTTATACTACTTCACAACAAGCTTATTAATATGCAGTTTTAACTAAGTAGCAATCATCTAATAAAGCATCTAATAGCAATGCTTTATTTTGGATGTTAAATAAAACAGGAGTCATGCACTGGTGATATTTGTACATGGTCTTTTATAAGCAAACAATGCTGGTCTTTATTAAATCAAACATTGCTGTCAATATATCAAGGCTTGTTGAATTAGAAGCATGGCAGTTACAGTGGCTGATTACTGAATGGTTTCTGTTACCTGCACAACAATGGAGCTGTATGATTTTGAATATTTTGCACCTTGTCTGCAGATTCTGCAAAACAGGAATTACATCTCAGGTCTTCCTTGAAAATGGGCCACTAGCCTAGTGGATCTAACCTGGTCAACAAAAGTATACAAAAAATAAAAAATATTTGTATATTATTCTGACATTATTCATTATCCACAGATGAACTAACTGAATAAAGGAAATATACATGGGATGCCACCACTGTGGTCATTTGTGCACCATAGTTCTTACTGACTTTTGTCTTTTGGGACATTCTTCCAGATGATTAATTTCTACCCTCCACATCCTAAAGTTTTATTTTATTTTTTTTAGCTGGGGCAATGATTTTGTTAAACAATATGTTTGTTCCAAAACGATAGAAAGAATGCTTAGTGTTTTCTGGTGTTGTGTGTTTTCTCATTAAGAATGGAAAGTACAATACTGCATGATGGTATACAGAGAGGCTAACTTAATAATACAGTCAAGGAAATGATCACAGAGATAATCCAGTATAGCAGACACATGTTTAGTCAGGGTGCTAGAATTTAAACATTATATTCTGTTATCTACCGTTAAAATCAGTCTAAAAAATTGGACGTTGAGAGACTGCTGCCAATGTTACTGCATTATGAAACTATTGCAAGTAGCCCACTTTATCTACTTTAATGAAATATCAATTATAGACTAAGAACTGCATTTTTAGTGTAAAAGAAACAAAAATTAACTAAGGCAAATAGCTTCAAACAGCTTGTTTATTAAGTAGTGCATTTTATACTTCCAAATGGTGCTCATCATAGGGATCTGCCATTTTTCAGTGACATATTCATGAATAAAGCTGCTTTTAAAATGCTGCTTAACTGAAGTTCTAATATTTAAACAGAAATC